>NC_083447.1:27092927-27212955 GCF_020745735.1 Hemiscyllium ocellatum | reverse complement strand
CCCCCCATCCCCACTGTCTCTCTTCCCCTCTCTCTGTCCCCAAACTCTCTGTTACCCTCTCACTCTGTCCCCTCTCTTTGTCCATCCTCACTCTGTCCCCCCTCTCTCTTTCCACCCTCTCTGGCACCCTCACTCTCTTCCCCTCTCTCTAACACTATCACTCTGTCCCCCACTCTCTCGTCCCCCACTTTTCTGTCCCCACTCTCTCTGACCCCCTCTCTCTGTCCCCCTCACTCTGTCCCTCCTCTCACTGTCCCTCTCTTTCTGTTTCACTCTCCCTGTCCCCTTCTCTCTGTTCCCTCTCTCTGCCCCCATCTCTCTGTCCCCTCTCTCTATGACCCCCTCTCTCTGTCCCTTCTCTCTGTTCCCCTCTCTCTGTCCCCCTCTCTCTGTCCCCCTCTCTCGTCGCCTTCTCTCTGTCCCCTTCTCTCTGTCCCCCTCTCTCTGCCCCCCTCTCTCTGTCCCTCTCCCTCTATCCCCTCTCTCTGTTACCCTCCCTCTGTCCTACTCTCTGTCCCCCTCACTCTATCGCCCTCTCTCTGTCCCCCCTCTCTCTGTCACCCTCACTCTATCCCCCTCTCTCTGTCCCCCCTCTCTCTGTCACCCACACTCTGTTCCCCTCTCTCTAACCTCGTAACTCTGTCCCCCACACTCTCTGTCCCCCACCTCTCTGTCTCCCCTTCTGTTCCCACGTCTCTCTGCACCCTTCTCGCTGTCCCCCCTCGCGCTCTCCCCCTCTCTCTGTCCCCTTCTCTCTCTCCCCCTCTCTCTGTCCCCTTCTCTCTCTCCCCCACTCTCTGTCCCCCTCTCTCTGCCCCCTTTCTCTGTCCCCCACTCTCTGTCCCTCCTTTCTCTGTCCCCTCTCTCTGTCCCCCTCTCTCTGTCCCTCCTTTCTCTGTCCCCCTCTCTCTGTCCCCTCTCCAAGACCCCTTCTCTCTGCTCCCTCTCTCTGTCCGCCTTCTCCCTGTCCCCCTCTCTATTTCCCCCCGTCCCCGCTCTCTGTTTCCCTCTCTCTGTCCCCCTCTCTCTCTCCCCCACTGTCTTACTCCCCACTCTCTGTCCCCCTGTCTCTGCCCCCCTTCTATGTGTCCCCTTCTCTCTGGCCCCTTTTCTCTGTTCCCCTCTCTCTCCCTCCCCTCCCTCTCCCCCTCTCTCGCCCTCCCCACCCTCCCTCACCTCTCTTGCACTCTCCATCCCTCTCGTCTTCCCCTCCATCTCCCCCTCTCTTGACCCTCGCCTCTCATGCCCACCCCCTCAATCGTGCTCCCCCTCTCTCCCATCCCCTCTCTCACAATCTATCTTTCTCTAACCCTCCCCTACCTCCCTCATCTCTCTCACCCTTCCCTCCCTCCCCTATCTCGCCCTCCCCCTCTCCTTCACATCATTCGCCCTCCTCTCTAGCCTCCTCCGTTCTCTCCCCTCTCTCGCCCTCCTGTCCCTCTCTCCCTTGTCTCGCCCTCCCCTCTCTCGCACTCCCCTCTCTCGCCCTCAATTTCCTACCCTCTCTCGTCCTCCTGACTCTCACCTTCACCCTTCTGTCGCCCTCCCCTCCCTCCCTACCCTCTCTCGGCCCCTCCCCCCCTCTTGCCCTCCCCTCTTACACCCTCCCTGCTGTCTTGCCCTTCCCACTCTCGCCCTCTCCTTCCCTCTCACCCTCACATCCTTCACTCCCCTCTTTCGCCCTCCCCTTTATCGCCTTCCCCCTCTCACACCCCCTCTCTCACACTCACCCCTCTCTCGCCCTCCTCTCTCTCCCTCCCCTCTCTCGCCCTCCTCTCTCTCCCTCACCTCTCTCGTCAACCCCTCCTTCCCCTCACTTGCACTCCCCTCTCTCGCCTCCCCTCTCTCGCACTCCCCTATCTTGCTGTCTCCCCCTCTCTCTCGCCCTCTCCCTCCCTCTTATCCACCTCTCCCTCCCTCCCCTCTCTCGCCCTCTCGTCTCTCGCCCTCTCCTCTCTCGCCCTCTCCCTCCCTCTCGCCTTCACCTCCCTCACCCCTCACTCGCACTCCCCCTCTCCCCCTCCCCCACTCTCACCCTCCCCCTCTTCGCCCTCCCCACTTCCTCACCTTCCTCCCATCTAGCCCTCCCCTCCCTTCCCTCTCCTCACTCGATCACCCTCTCTCACCATCTCCTCTCTCACCCTCCTCTCTCTCGCCCTCCTCCTCTCTCGCACTCCAGTCTCTCGCCCTCCCCGTCTCTCCCCTCCCCTCTCTCACTCCCCCTCCCTCTCGTGCTCCTCTCTCTTGCCCTCCCCTCCCTCACTTCCCTGTCTCATCCTCCCCTCGCTCAACCTCTCCCCTCTTTCTCCCTCCCCTACCTCCCTCCCTCTCTCGCCCTCTCCATCTCCCTTTTCCTCCCTCTCTCTCTCACGCTCCCTCTCTCTCCCATCCCCTCTTTCGGACTCTCCCTCACTCTTGACATTCCCTACCCTCCCTCCGTCCCATCTCTCGTCCTCCCCTATCTCACCCTATCTCTCCCTTGCCCCCTCTCTCTCCCCCCTCTCCTTCACTTTCCGTACCCCATCTCTCACTCTTGATCCCCTTTAATCAGTGTCTCTGCACTCTCCCCACCTTCCTCCGTTTCTCACTGACTGAATCGCTCTCCCTCCTGTCCCTCCCTCCCTCTCTCTCTGACATACTCTGTCTCCCTGGTCCTTCCCTCTCCCTTTGACCCAGAGACTGGGGGTGTTTGGGGGTGAGGCTGCATGTTGGAGGTGGGGGTGAGATGTGGCAGGTGGGGAAAATGGGGTAGAGATGGAATTGTGGGAGGAAGACTGCGACGGCATGAGAGAGAGAGAGGGGAGAGGGAAAGTGGAGGCAGGTGGAGAAACCGGGTTTGGAGGGTGTGTGTGTGAGAGAGAATGGGATGAGGTGAGGATTGAGAAAGAGCGTGTGTGCTGAAAGAGAGAGAGAGACAGACAGACAGAGAATTCAGGAGAAAGAGTAGGGGAGAGGTAATGGGGAGGCTGGGTTGAAGTCAGGGGGACAGAGGGAGTTAACCCCAGCTCCTGAGCCCAGGGCGCGGTGCCCTCCCCTTCCCTGAGGACCAGACCTCGGGGCTGAGTCTGTCTCTCTCCAGCTCAGCTTCTCCAACACAAAGACACACAACAACATCGGTCACTCTGCTGCTCGGCATGCTTTAATCCACATTTTTATTGGTTTTCAAATGGAAGTGATGGATACATTCAGTGGGATGGTGCCTTTTCTCTCTGGCCCCTGAGTTGTGCGAAACATTGAAATGTTTCCCTGTCACCCCACTGTGGGATAAGGGTGGACAAACCAGCGCTACACTCAGTCTGTTACCAGAGGGACAGGCTGCTCCATCGCTGAAACACTGAACTGAAATGAGAAAATCCCGGGTGGTGTGATTAATGAGAGAATTTGATGGATGGATTGATTTGGGTGAAGGGATACTTCAGCACATTCTTCAGCTGCTGCCTGAACTTAGTCTGGGTCACGGCATAAATCGCGGTGTTTGTGCAGCAACTGAGGAGCTGCAGCATGAAGCCCAATTCCCGCACAAAGGGATCGAGATACACAGTGTAATACCCAATATTCCACATCCGGCTCCATATAGAATACAGCATTAACGTTGACCATAACAGGATGAAATTGGCCGAGATCACAAACAGTAAAATGATGGATTTTTTTCCGTTTCTCATTTCTGTGTCAGACTGAGCGTCCCCATTGGTGTGAGCGCGGAGTCTCCTGCGCGCTCTGCTGGTCACTAAAATGTGTCTGACTGTGAGAACATTGAGCAGCAGAATCAGGAGAAATGGGACACCCGGGGTTAGAATGTGATGGAGGGACTCGATTGTGCCCCAGACACTGGAGGATAGACCAGCGTCTGTTCCATCACAAAACCAGGGGGCGTTCCCCAGCCAATACCGAGCCGTGAACATAAAATACCAGAAAATCATCTTTAAACTGCTCAGCACAGTCACTGCTCCCAGAACCACAGCCGCCGTTTTCTCACTGCAATATTTACTTTTCAGCTTCTGGGAACAAATGGCCACAAACCGATCAAAGGTGAAAGTGACGGTGAACCAGACCGAGCAGTCAGTGGCTGCATAAAGCAGGACGGCGTGGATATTACACACGGGGACGGAGTACAGGAAATAAAACTGTTCCCGATAAACAATGGGAATGTGTCTCAGGATCAGGTCGAGGATAATGACCAGGAGATCCGCCGCTGCCATGGCCCCCAGGTAACGTCTGACACATGGAGACAATCCACAATCTTTATAAAGCAGGACGTAGATGGTCACTACGTTAACTGTGGGGAAGGAAAACAAACTCATTATCCATCAGCCTGGAGGCAAAGGGACCCGTTTGATCGGGGACCCAGTGAGATTTTCAAATGTGTCCCTGTATGCAGGGATTTATTAAAATAATTGGAGCTGGAATAAGAAATGGGAAGGTCAGAATTACTGTCAAAAATGTGACATAAACCACAAGAAACCCTCCCTCCCCTACCACAGAGACACATCCAAAAGGACAGATGGTTTCTAGAACATTCCCACACACTCAATCACTCGAGAGCAGACACAGGTCACTCCTTCCCAGTTCATAATACGGAGGATGGAAACGTTGCTGTCCTGAAGGATTCTCTCCCAGTTTCCTGCAGACAAATGGAGTTTGGGAATTTCCTGTATTTTGGTCTAAATTGTGTTCGATCCTGTGTCGTGAAGAAATGTGAACGCAGGGAAAACATTTTCACTCCTTTAACTGCCTGAGGGGCCTTCGGAACAGTGTCTCCTTCTCCCTGGAACGGGATCTCTTCCCTCGGGATCTTATCATTTGTTCAATTCACTGACGTCCGGCCGTTCACAAACAATGTCAGGGACAGAACGTACCGGGGAATGTCAGTTATAGAATGTCAGGGACAGAACGTTCTGGGGAATGTCAGTTATAGAATGTCAGGGATAGAACCTCCGGGGAATGTCAGTTATAGAATGTCAGGGACAGAGCGTTGCAGGAAATGTCAGTTATAGAATGTCGGGGATAGAAGGCTCCGGGGAATGTCAGTTATAGAATGTCAGGGACAGAACATTCCGGGGAATGTCAGTTATAGAATGTCGGGGATAGTACGCTCCGGGGAATGTCAGTTATAGAATGTCAGGGACAGAACGTTCCGGGGAATGTCAGTTATAGAATATCGGGGATAGAACGCTCCGGGGAATGTCAGTTATAGAATGTCAGGGACAGAACGTTGCAGGAAATGTCAGTTATAGAATGTCGGGGATAGAACGCTCCGGGGAATGTCAGTTATAGAATGTCAGGGACAGAACGTTCCGGGGAATGTCAGTTATAGAATGTCAGGGACAGAACGTTCCGGGGAATGTCAGTTATAGAATGTCGGGGATAGAACGCTCCGGGGAATGTCAGTTATAGAATGTCAGGGACAGAACGTTCCGGGGACTGTCAGTTATAGAATGTCGGGGACAAAACGTTCCATGGAGCTCCGTGACCTGTCCATCACCTTTCCCCCCATCCACCCCACCAACATGATATCCTGTGCACAGGCTACATATCTGTCCAGTACGGGGAGCCGTGAAGACCACAACAGGGCAGTAATGCGTGAACCTGGAACAAATATTCATCCAGCGCAGGGAGCTGCACATCCCACAACATTGTATTATCTATAAACGGCAACCAGATAGTCTGACCAGCACAGCGACCTGTGCAGTGATCACTGGTGTCTTAATCTGTAACCCAGGAGCAGTTACCCTCCCAGCATGTAGCACTGTGTACACCACCCCAGTGCATTGATCTGTAACCCAGGAGCAGTTACCCTCCCAGCATGTAGGACTGTGTACACCACTCCAATGCATTGATCTGTAACCCAGGAGCAGTTACCCTCCCAGCATGTGGGACTGTATGAGTGCATTGCTCTGTTACACTGTGTTAGATCCCTGCCCAGTGTGGGGAAACTTGCAGTCCATGCTGGAAGTGACAGGACGTACAGCTCCCACCCATTTACAGCTCCATATCTCCATTGTGCCATGACAAGGGGGTGCTGTGGGTGTGAACATCACTGCCAGAGAGAGATGGCGGGGGAATCAGTTTAAATATCACCACATGGGAGGGGTTTGGGGCATAGACAGAGAGGGGGAGACTGAGAGACAGTGTAATGGACGGAAATGTCCCCAGGTTTCAGAATGCTGAAATGTCGACACTTCGATCACATCCTGTAACATGAGCCTGTCTTCCCAGGAAAGATGGGAAAAAGTGATATTGATATCAGGTGAAATGATGGAGAGATTTGGATGAGCATTTGTAAATGGGAATAGTTACAACAGAATCTATGACTCACTGAGCTGATTCTAACAATAATTTGCCTCAGTGTCATTTTCATTGAGTGTGACAGAGAGATTATCTGTACGAGGCCAAGTTAGATTCCTGGTGCTATCTTATCAAACTCAACTCGTTGACTACCCACACACCCCACCCCCACCATGGTGTCCCTCTCATTCAGTACGAGCCCGATTCTCCCACCCATCATGGCTGGAGGGACTTACAGTCGCCCGGGTGCCCCTGGATATTCCGTGACTCCTGGCACTGGCGCCATCTTTGAAAGGCCAATGGGCACACGGCTGACCTTTCTCAGTTTGGAACTGCCCTGCACAGTTTACCTCGAACATGGCAGATAAGGGGCAATTACACCACGGTTTGTCGACAGGCACACGGAGCTCCTGGTGGATGGGCAAGTACAGAGGGTGACAATTCTCTTCCCAGAGGGAGCCGCACCACCAGACCCACCGAGCATGGTCTGTGCTCCCCACCCAGCTCAGTGCTGTATCTGCGGTCTGAAGAAATGTCCAGCCATTCAGGACAAGCATCAATAACCTTCCCCGCTCTGTCAGGATAAGGGTCACTGTATTCTCTCTGCTCCCTCACACTCACTGTATATCTGTTATAGCACCGACCCCCGAACAAAGCTCCTGCTGACATACACGCAGCGCGCTCTGTTCCTGCAGCCCCTTTATAACAGCACATCCTGTTTTAAACTGTCTTTCTTTATCTTTCATACCAAAGTGCATTACCTCACACTGCTCTGCATTGATGCCCATTTACCAGCGTGTCACTGTCCTGTTAGAGTTCCACACTGTCCTCCATAGACATTACAATTCTTGCAGGTTTGGTACCATTTACAAACATTAAGATTGTCATCGTGTCACAGTGCCCATGAAGCAACTGAAATCCTGCCCCACACACAGGAGTGTGAGCAAGTGAAATACTGATATATTCCCAAGGACAGAGTCGAATAATGTCATACTGTCAATGGAGCAACAAAAATCCTGACATATACGAGACAGAGTAGATGAAATATTGACAAACCACAGAGCAATAGAAATCCGGATAGGTTCCACTTATTTATATTCACACGGGTATAATGGGATGAAGTTGAAATTATGTACTGTACCTTTAAGAGAGAGTGAATGCTGCTCTGAACTAAGAGCTTACAAGTACCTGTGTTATGAGAGGATGGCAGACCCAGAAATAGTATATTTCTATAGAGCTGGAGTCTGGTTATAAGCAGTTAAGAGATAGAAGGTCTTTCAGTTCACTTTCAGTGTTAAAAAATACATTGTTGTTTTTATTTAAACAGTGGAATTTGGGAGTTCTCTGTCACTCATATTTTAACAGTTTACGAGGCGAATTGAGCATTTATTTATGTTTAGTTTAAATTACCAGATGGGATCTATGCTGTGTCCTAACAATTGCTGTGTGTGTATCTGTGTGTCTCAGTGTGGAGCAGGTCTGCCAGTCTCTGTGGTGCTGAAAGTAATGCAATGCCGCACTCTGCTGGTCTCCTCACGCCACTGCACTGGCATTGGCAGAGGGTGAAAAACAAAAGGGATTCATTCAGAGATGGGGAGAGAGAGGGCAGCTGCTCACAGCAGCATCCAAAGTGATATCTTAACCATGTACTGATCTAAATATCCTTTAAACTTTGTAACTGTCCCTGTTTTCACCACTTGCTCTGCAAGTTCATTCCACACACAAGCCAGCTTCTGTCTAAAATAATTACCTCTCCTGACTTTTGTAAATCTTTTTCCATGCACCTTAAAATATCCCTCAGTTTTGAATCCCCAACTCTCGGGAAAAGACATCAGCCCTTCAGCTTATCTGTACCCCTCATTATTTTATAAACCTCTGCAAAGTTACCCCTCCATCTCATACTCTCCAGTAAAAAATGTCCCAGCCTACCCAACCTCTCCTTGTGGCTCAATCCCTCCATTTCCAGCAACATTCAGGTTAAACTCTTCTGAACCCTCTCCAGCTTAATAATATCAAGGTCAATAATATCAAAGTGAATAGTCAATGTATTTTATAAGGGAAGTGGAGACCAAAACTAGAGGACATAGGCTTACGTTGAGAGGGGAAACATTTAAAAGTGTCCTAATGGGCATTTTTTTTCACCCAGAGGGTGGTGTGCCTATGGAATGAGTGGGCAGGATGTCCAGACTGGACACAGTATTCCAGAAGAGGTCTCACCAATGTTCTGTACAGCCTCAACATGACATCCCAATTCCGATACTCAAAGGTCTGACCAATTAGGAAAGTGTGCTGAACACCTTCTTAATCACGTTATCTATATGAGATGCACATTTTAAAGAATACTTCCTGACGGCCTTGGTCTCTGACCTACAGCACTGCCAAAGACCCTACATTTAATTGTACAGGTCCTGCTCTTGTTTGATTTACCAAATCCAATAACTCGCATTAATCCAAACTAAACTCCATCTGCCACCTCCTCACCTTCCCCGTTTAATTTTAAAATGTCCCCCCCCCCCTCTCCAGGAGGCCTGCACACTCCGGCCTTGATTTTCACGAAGACCCTGAGCTTGGTTTGCCTTGTGTGGTTAGAGGGAGGTGGGACGGATTGCAGACACAGTCAGTGGGGAGGAGAGGCTGGACAATAATCAGCGGCCTGGTATCATTTCATGGTTTTAGACAGAGGGCAGACACACGTGAGAGTTGGGTTATACTGATCGGTGTTTTGGGACCAGAAATTATGGTCTTTCTCCGTGTCTGGTGTTCAGTAATAAATGTCTATTTGAGACCCTTCATTGGGCAGAGTATGTCTGCAGGATTTCTTTCCCTAATATTGCAGACTACAGATAATAGCGATTAAAGATGGTCATAGTTAATATCGATCTTGCACTTGTTTAACAAAACAAAATGTTTTGTGTAGTTCAGTAATGCTAACCTGATTATAATAAATCCACACTGAGCTGAACGCTGCCCCTTAAAATGTGACCCAAAATCTGGGTATAGTAGTGTAGTGGGTAGTGTCCCTGCCTCTGAGCCTTTGCTCTGGGTTTGATTCCAATTTCTGAAATTGTTTGGTAGTGTTCCTAGCTCTGGACCAGAAGGTGTGGATTCATGTCCTGCCTGTTGCAGAGGTATGTCACAGCATGTCATAACAGGCTGATGAACAAACACACAGGAGAATAATGTTACAGCTTTATGGGTATTGCTGAGTGGTGCTCGTGTCCCTACCTCCGGGCACAAAGGTCTAGGTGTAAATCGCACAGAAGTGTCTCCTAATATATCTGAACAAACTGATGAAACTGGTTTAGAATTGTGACTTGATGGAGAAAGAACAGGTGTCGATGTTGAATGTCAGCATTTCGGCCCGGGATTATTGAAAGTACAGCCATTCGTGTTGATTGAAGTCACGTTTTGCAGCAGTAAAGTTTTATAAAATCAGAACGGTCATGGATAGGGTTTGTAGTCAAGGTTTTTCCCCAGGTCAGGGACGTCCAAAATTGGAGGACATTGGTGGAAAGTGAGAAGGGAAAGATTTTGAAGAGGCCTAAGGGACACCTTTTCACACAGAGGGTGGTGTGTGTATGGAAGTGGTGGAGGCTGGTACAACTACAACATGTAAAAGGATGCTGACAGACCTGCCGAGCTTTTCCAGCAATTTCTGTATTTGTTAAAACAAAACATTTATTTTAACACCGGGTATCTGTGTTAACTGTTTGGATACAGAATTGGCTGGCCAATAGATGACAGCGAGTGGTAATGGAAGGAAAATATTCTGCCTGGAAGTCTGTGGTGAGTGGTGTTCCACAGGGCTCTGTTCTTGGGCCTCTACTGTTTGTAATTTTTATTAATGACTTGGATGAGGGAATTGAAGAATGAGTCAGCAAGTTTGCAGATGACACGAAGGTTGGAGGTGTCGTTGACAGTATAGAGGGCTGTTGTAGGCTAGCGCGACATTGACAGGTTGCAGAGATGGGCTGAGAGGTGGCAGATGGAGTTTAACCTGGATAAATGCGATGTGATGCATTTTGAAGGTCGAATATGAAAGCTGAGTACAGGATTAAGGAAAGGATTAGATTACTTACAGTGTGGAAACAGGCCCTTCGGCTCAACAAGTCCACACCGACCCGCCGAAGTGCAACCCACCCATACCCCTACATTTCCCCCTTATCTGACACTACGGGCAATTTAGCATAGCCAATTCACCTGACCCGCACATCTTTGGACTGTGGGAGGAAACCAGAGCACCCGGAGGAAACCCACGCAGACACGGGGAGAACGTGCAAACTCCACACAGTCAATCGCCTGAGGCGGGAATTGAACCCGGGTCTTTGGCGCTGTGAGGCAGCAGTGCTAACCACAATTTTTGGCTGTGTGAAGGAACAGAGAGATCTTGGTGTGCAGGTACATAGATCCCTTAAAATGGCCACAAAAGTGGACAGGGTTGTTAAGAAAGCATATGGTGTTTTGGCTTTTATTAAGAGGGGGATTGAGTTTAAGAGTCGTGAGGTCTTGTTGCAGCTCTATAAAACTTTGTTTCGAACGCACTTGGAATACTGCGTCCACTTCTGGTCACCCTATTATAGGAAAGATGTGGATACTTTGGAGAGGGTTCAGAGGAGGTTTACCAGAATGCTGCCTGGGCTGGAGGGCTTATCTTGTGAAGAGAGGTTGACTGATCTCGGACTTCTTTCATTGGAGGAAAGGAGGAGGAGAGGGGACCTAATTGAGGTAATCAAGATAATGAGAGGCTTAGATAGAGTTGATAGCCAGAGACTATTTCCCAGAGCAGAAATGGCTAACACGAAGGGTCATAGTTTTAAGCTGTTTGGAGGAAAGTCTAAAGTGGATGTCAGAGACGGATTCTTCACACAGAGAGTTGTGAGAGCATGGAATGCGTTGCCAGCAGCAGTTGTGGAAGCAAGGTCATTGGGGACATTTAAGAGACTGCTGGATATGCATATGGTCACAGAAATTTGAGGGTGCGTACATGAGGATCAATGGTCAGCACAACATGGTGGGCTGAAGGGCCTGTTCTGTGCTGGACTGTTCTATGTTCTATGTGTTCTGAATACATTAAACATTTTATTTTTTAATGACGCAGGGACATATAAATATACCTTCAAATCGACCAAGACCATTTTCTGCTCAGGGTATGGCTCTGTGTATGACAGCAGCAATGATGCACCTACATGGAGCAGGGAATGTGATGGAGACATAGTTTGGACAATGTACAAGGAGACCTTACATGGTCCAGTTTGGGAGAGAATGACATTATTGTGTGATTCAACTCAGAGAGGGAGAAAATGTCATCTGCCCGAGAAGAAACGGCCCATTGCACTCTCTCTCCTTCATTATTCCTCATCACAGTAATGTGTACGAGCTAAAACAAAACTCTACTGTTATTGTTACCATTCTTATTTTGATAGAATCCCTGCAGTGTGGAAACAAGCCCTTCGGCCCAACAAGTCCATACTAATCCTCCAAAGAGTAACCTTCCCATGCCCTTACAGTTACCACTGACTAGTGCACCTAAAGTAGAAATCGCTGAACACTATGGACAATTTGACCAATCCACTTGAATTATACAGCTTTGGACTGTGGGAGGAAATGGGAGCACCCATCAGAAGCTCACGCAGACAAGGGGAGAAAATGCAAACTCCACGCAGAAGTCGCCCGAGGCTGGAATTAAACTCATGTCCCTGATGCTTTGAGGCAACAGTATGAACTGCTGAGCCACTGTGCTAACCAGGAACCCGCCGACTGCCTAATGCAAAGGGAATTCAGCCAAATCCAACTCTCCCAGGATAAAATCCCATTGCCAGCAGCTCTGTGAGTAGAATATCTTCAGAAGCAGAATAACATTTTGGACAATCTCTCAATTTTTCCTTTTGTCATTAGTTACACTAATATTTGGACAAGGTTCTTTCAACGTGAAATTGCAGAGATTGTGTTTATTTTGTGTGTGTGTCAGTGTTTTTGGAATGGATAATATCGATTCTTTAATGCAACATCCAGTTTGCCATTCATCATTCCATCATAGCTGGAGTAACATTGCTCTGGATCATAAACGTGCTATTTGAGCAGATTAAAGAAACTAGCCCGACTTGGTGCTAAAACTGACCCTGACCCAGTCTGAGACCGATATCATCGGCCATATCACCGATCTGGTTACATTTACCATTTGTTGTGAGCAGTGGAGCAGTGGGGCTAGAAAAGGAAACAGTGACCCAAAAAGCCGGGAACTATAGACCGGTGAGCCTGATGTCAGTGGTGGGTAAGTGGTTGGAGGGGATTCTGAGGGACAGGATTTACATACATTTGGGAAGGCAAGGGCTGATCGGGGTCGACAACATGGCTTTCTGCATGGGAAATCATGTCTCATTAATTTGATTGAGTTTTATGAAGAGGTGACAAAGAAGATTGATGAAGGCAGTTTGGTAGACATTGTCAATATGGACCTCATCAAGGTGTTCATAACATTCCGATTGGTAGACAGATTAATAAATTTCGGTCACGTGGGATACAGAAGACGCTCATCACAATTGGTTTGAAGGCAGAGGGGCATTTTTCAGACTGGAGGATGTGAGCAGCAGTGTGCTGTAAGAATCACGATTGTGCTCACTGCATTTCATCATTTATGTCAAGGATTTAGATGTGAATATTGGGACCATAGATAGTAAGTTTACAGACGACATCAGAAAGGTGGTGTCGTAGATTATCTCAGAGTACAACAAGACCACAAATAGATGGGACAAAGGGGCAAGGACTGACAGATGAAGTTTAGTTTAGATAAATACGAGGTTGCGCATTTTGGGAAGGCTAATCAGGGCAGAAATTATACACTTAATGGTAAGGGCCTGGTGAGTGTTGTGAAACAAATGAACATAGGGCTGCAGGTACATTGTTCCTTGAAAGTGGAGTCGAATGCAGACAGTGCGGTACAGAACACATTTTACAAATTTTCCATAATCAGTCAGAGCATTGAGTATAGGGGTTGTGGTGGTTTGTTGTATCTGTACAGGATGTTGGTGAGGCCACTTTAAGAATACTGCGTACAACTCGGTTGTCAGCCAAAAAGATTTACACAGATGTCCCAGGACTGGAGAGTTGAGTTTCAGGGAGAGGTTGATTAGTTTGAGGTGTTTCCCCCTGGAATGTCAGAGGCTGAAGGGTGACATTATAGAGGTTTATAAAATCATCAGGGGCATGGATATTCTGAACAGCCATGTTCTGCTCCCCAGGGTAGGGGAGTCCTGAACAGGACAGCATAGGTTGAAGGGGAGAGGACGAATGATTTAGAAGGGACCTGAAGTTAAATGTTTCACACAGAGAGTTGTGTGTGTACATAAAATGCTGTCAGAGGAAGTGGTGAAGGCGGTTACAATCGCACATTTAAAAAAGTATCTGAAAGAGGAGGGATATTGGCCAAATTCTGGCAAATGGGACTGGATCAGATTGATATCTGATCGGAGTGAACAGATTGGACTAACGGGTCTGTTTCTATTCTGCATGACTCTCTGATTCTATAAGAGGAATGACGAAAAATTCTGAAAGTACCTTTCAAATCAGAATCCTCTTCACTGGAAGTTTATCATGCCTCTATGTTCGCGTTGATCGAAAGTTGTGTTAGTGAAATATTTGACAGAGAACTGAGTCATGGATAATGGGACGCAGACAGGAAAGTGGGGCTGAGACCCCATCCTGATCAGCCACAATCTTAGTGCCTTGTGGAGCAGGTTCAACGTATCTAATGACTCACTCCTGTCCCTCAATCCCGTGTTCCTGTGTTCCATTCGGGCCATTAAACCTTTTTAGGCAGGAGCATTTAGAGACTACTTACTTCTATAACCTGGTGCACAGAAACAGAGGAGATCATTCTGCCCATCAAGTCTGGCCCACACGCTTTGAGGTGATTTGAGAAATGTAATTGGAAAACCCAACATTGGTATGAAAAAGGCCCCTCATCTCTCTTTACAGAGCTTCCCCTCTCTGCAACTTGTGCTCCATTTGTTGGTCATTTTGTAGACCCAGATTCACTATGAATACAGCCCCCATACCTCACCCAGCGATGGCTCACAAAATCCTCTTGTCTACCTGATGGCAACATTCAATAAAAGATCATTCATGCAAATATCACCCACAAACTTTCCTATAAGAAAATGTGAGAACATCAGACACAGGGTCAGGTTGTTCACTTCCCAAACCTGCCTTTCCCTTCACTAAGATCATGACTGATCTGCTCTAGGTCTCAGATCCTCTTTCATACCCAATTCTTCATCGTCCTCACCTCTCTGACAGGTCAATATCCGTGTACCTCCTCTTCAAATACTTCCAGTCATTTGGTTCCCCAAACACTCTTGAGAAGAGAAATCTTGACATTCAATGGTACCTGTTTGAAGAAAACCCGTGCTGCTCATATATCATGGCCTATTGATATGAACAAAAGAGGTCATGTAAAAATGACTGGCCTGATATCAAGGCTTCTGTTGATTTCTGTTGACATCAAGGAGTTGAACAAATCTGAACTTAATGGGAATCAGAGAAAACTCTCCAGTGTTTGGAGTCAAACATGGCACAAAGGAAGATGTTCATCATCTCAGTCCTGGGTCACCTCTGTGGGAGATTCTCAGGGTAACTTCCTCTTCACAAACATCTTCAGCTGCTTCATCAATGTCTCCCCACCCTCACCCTCCCCACCATAAGATCCGAAGTGGGGATGGTCATTGAGGATTCCACAATGTTCAGAATAATTTGTCGCCCCCGTCAGCTCCTGAACTGGACTGTGTCCATGTGCAGCAAGACATGGACTCCATTGTGGCTTGTGCTTTTAAAGAGTCCGTAACATTCATATAAAGGATTGTCTGACACTGCACATTGCCACAGTAAAATAAGAGTTCATTCCGCACCTCACACTGGTTTCACAGGAATATGAGGATGTCTTTCAGCCCATTGACACTATTGGAGAAGAACAGAGACAGCCCATTCAGTGCCTCCAACATATTAGTCAGGAAGAGAAGGAGTCTAGTGTGATGGGCCACACCAGAACGCCTCGACAATATTTGAAGGCGATAGCCTAGACTCTAATGTTTTCTGATTTTAAAGAAAATGTAAAGTGTCTGTTCCAGATGCAATGTGAGTGGTCAAACAACTCGGTGTGAAGCATAACACTATTTACTTAAACACGATAGATAAAATAAAACCAAAGAAAGAAGAATTTAGAATAACATCATTATATTGGACGAGTTAACAGAATAATAGATCTAGGAACTATTACGAATGAACTGTTCCAATACTGAAAAATCACATGAATGCAGCCCTTGGCAAAAAGGGATATTCAGACACTGAATGACACAAATATTTCTCCAATTCAGGATTTAAAAACACCACCAAGAGAAAATTCAGAAAGAGTAACTGCCAGGAGACATTCACTAAAGTTTTCAACTCGGTGGAGTCCCCAATAATTTCTGATGTTACTGAGAAATCACAACTCAGAAATCCGAATCTGTGAGAGCTGACCATTCCCATTCCATCTGCATTAAAATAAACCTAAGGCCTCACTAGTTGTTTACTCAAGTGGTCCTAACTAGCCAGCTTGGTAATGGTCATTCAATCTCTCTCTTAAAAGAAACCGGAACAAAATAATCTCTTAAAGCTACAGCATCATCACACTAGTCAGCACATCGAGCTGTCATACACGAACCAGGGGTAACCCAATCAGGACCTTGGCCCTGTCCAGTCGGACGAGGAAGAAGCCAGTCAGTCCCTTGAGTCACGTATACAGGAACAGGAGGAGGCCATTCCCATCTCAATGCCCTTACACAGGAGCAGAATGAGGTAATTGATGCTGATTCCTGATGAATAGCTTATGCCCGAAACGCCGATTCTCCTGCTGTGCTTTTCCAGCAAACCACTGTCTACTCTGATCTTCAGCATCAACAGTCCTCGCTGTCTCCTAATTGATGCTCTAACATGATGAACAAGTGGAGCAGAAGCTGCACAGCCAGACTGCTCCACGTTGTTCCTCTAGCTCCGTCGGTCATGATACACACGTGGGACTTTAACGTGGTTTTCTGGTGGTGAGGAGGGAAGCCATATGTCTTGTGTGAAGTCACAAGAAGGCACCTTCCATCTCCTAGAAGACAGCCTGGTGTTCTCTATGTAGGGTGGAAGCTAGTGGGAATGGCTACTTGTTTCATATGGAAGGTATTGTGGCTGCTGTTGGCGATTGTGAGTCATCTGACGTTCAGTACGGGTTCACACGCTGACTGTGCAATAACATGGGGAGAGTTAATTTAGGCATATAACCTATTAGGAAGGCCACGTTAGACTGATGGATGGTCTCTCTAAGTTCAAATAATGCTGATCTTGTGCATGTTGATCTTGTCTAGTGCACGTCCTGTTCAGTGTAACCTGTATGCCTTACTCTGTCCAAATCTATTTCCACCCTATGATCTGTCTGGTCATGCTAATTATGATCTGCCTCCACTGCTCATAAATAAAGTATTTCCCTGTACACGTGACAATAAATCAAACCAACCAATCCTGGGTAAAGTGTGGAATTTCTCACCTGTCAATGTCTCTTTTGGAAGTAAGTGATCGCTGCCACTCCTCATGTTTAACGTCACCGTTTCTTCATCTCTCGCAATTGTCCTCATTAAACACTCAGCTTCTTCACTCTATCCTCATGATACCATTGCCCGTTTCTGTGGTAAGGAGATCATTCCTTACAAAGGAGATCAAATTCGTAGAGGGTGTCCCAACCACGCTCTCAGCAAGGCCCTACAACAGCAGGAAGATGGCATTACTTATGTATTTGAATCATCTTACAATGGAGGACAGCATACCATTGACTGCAGCCATTACTTACACAGGGTTTGATTCGGAGCAGTCAGCATAGACTTGTGAGTGGGAGATCATGCTTCCCAAATTTATTAGAGTTCACTGATGAAGTGACCAAGAATGTTGGTGAGGGCCGAGCGGTGACCATAGTCTCTATGGATATCAGTGAGACCTTTGATAAGGTTCCTCATGGCAGGCTGCTCTGGAGAGTTACATCGCGTGGAATGTTGGGGAACTGTCCAATTGGATACACAGTTGGCTTGATGGTAGGAAGCAGAGGTTTTAGAGGAAGGATGCTTGTCAGACTGGAGGCTGGGTCTATTGCTGTTTGTTATCTATGATTTGGTTGAGAATGTACAAGGCATGATTACTAAATAAGTTGGAGCATGATCAGTGAGGAAGTTTATCAGAAATTGCAGCAGGACCTTAATCAGTTGGGGAAGTGGGCCGAGAAATGGCAAATGGAATTTAATATAGATGCGTGATGTCTTGCATTTTGGAAACTCAACTCAAGGTAGGAGTTGCACGGCGAATGAGAGGGCCTTAAGGGGTGTAGTGGGCAGAGACTTTGGCGTTCAGGTGCATGGTTCTCTGAGAGTGGAGTCACATGTAGACAGGACAGTGAAGAATGCATTTGACACAGTGACCTTCATCAGGCCGGACATTGAGTATGGAAGTTGGGAATTTATGTTGCAGTTACAGAGGACTTTGGTAAGTCCGCACTTGGATTATTCTGTTCAGTTTTTGTCACTTTGTTATGAAATTAGAAAGAGTGCAGGATAAATTTCCATGGACGTTGCCAGGGCCCAATGGTCTGAGTAATAGGGAGAGGTTGGACAAGCTAGGACATTTTCTATAGAGTGTAGGAGACTGAGGGGGGACCTTATAGACCTGTATAAGATCATGAGGAGTATGGATAGGGTTAATGCTTTCAGTCTTTTTCCAAAGTGTAGGGAATCGAGGATGAGATGGGATCAGTTCGAGGTGAAGCAATAAAAGGGAACCTGAGGGGCCACTTCTTTACACAGAGGCTAATACGTGGATGAGTTGCCAGCAGATGAGGTTGAGGGGGGAACATTAACAACATTTCAAAAGCATTTGGATAAATATGTGGATAGGAAAGGACTGGAAGGATATGGGCCAACTGCAGGGAAATGGGATTAGTGTGGATGGACATTTAAAAGGTGGAGTCGAACCCCTCTGTTCATTCAAACCAAACACCCAGAAAAGCTCACCTCACCTCGTAATCTGTTAAAATATGAGTGACACAGATCTCCTACACTCCACTATTTAAACAAAAATTCACAAATTAGTTTGTTAACTTTAATAGTGAACACTAAACAACAGCTGTTCACAAATACAAGCCCTTCTTTTCTTTGCTACTTACTATCTGTTTCCAACTCTAAAAATATGCTGTTCCAACAACCCATATATTAAACATTACAATCTCAAGACCACACAGTCTCTATGTTCCCCGCTGTGTTCACTCTTCCAGCTGCTGATCTCCGTGAGTCACATTTTGCTTTACTGCAAGTAGGTTTGTCATGAACATGTATCTTTGGTAGAGATGGCCAGTTAGCACTCCTGCTCTGCAGCAGTTACTCTGCTCTTGGATGGCAGTAGCTCTCTCTCTAGTGTTCAAAATGCCGAATTGATTTACTGCCCGTGATACAATAATTCTCATAACTTGATTGCTTTCCAGCTGTCCAAACAATAATATTCTAATTCAGTTGGCTTCTGTTATCCTGAGCATTATTTAAACTTCTAATACGTCATCCCCACCTGCTTCACTCTATGCTGTGCCCTCTTCAGGTGCTGTTTAGTTCACTCACCTACTCGGTCTAATCTCTCCCTCAGCTCACATATATAATCCAAGTGTGAGATCTCTGACTTCGGTCCAGTCAATTTAGATTTAATTAAATTCAAAGGATTTCACTTCATGTACGAAGATTAACTCAAAGGAAGTAAACGGAGTAGATTTATTTGGGGCATCTTCGATGATAAGCAATTTTGCTGGGACACCTTTATCCCAATCATTTGGCCAATCCTGACAGTACGCAGTTAACATAGTCTTCAGGGTCTGATGCTAACTTTTCAATGCTCCCTGGGATTCAGGATGGGACGCCCTTGATTTGAAGTGCTGTATGCCTAAGCTATCCATGACTTCCTTAAACAGCTGAGGGGTAAATTGAGACCCTTGGTCTGACTGAATCTCTCTGCCGAGCCCACAGCGAGAAAGAAAAATCTACCAACTCCTCTACCTCCTTTTTTGCCTTAACACTCCATAATGGAAATGCCAGTGGAAATCTGGGAGCGACATCATTATGGTCAGGAAATAATGGTTTCCACTTTTATTATACAAAAGGGGAGCTCTACAATTAATCAGAACCCACGTGAAAGGCTCTTCAAATGCAGGAATTGGCAACAAAGGTGCTGGTTATTATTGCCTGTGACTTACCGACCATTTGGCATGTATGGCATGGAAAACAAAAATTAACCACGTCCTTGAGCATTCCAGACCACTAGAAATGCTTCTGTACCTTAGCCTGAGTCTTCCGTACACCTAGGCGACCATCTGCAGTTAGTTTGTGTGCTTCCCATAACATGGTATGCTACCAGTCAAACGATCTAGTGCATTTTGGCCCATTTCCCTCTGCACTAACCTACCGTTTTTCTCCACATTCAGGATTTTCCTGCACCGTGACATCAAACAGGGTGTCAGTTACATGAACGTCAACTCCTTTGTCTTTTTCTTTCGTTTTTCCTTCCTGCTGTAACTAATGACAGTGGGATGTTGTTTCTACACAGTCTACAAAATTCCTGGGTATATTTCTTTTAACTGCTCAGTTCCCTAGTTTTCATTTAACTTCTCCACCATAAGAGGTATCTCCCACCTTGGATCCTATTAAATCGTTCACAAGAACAAACTGTATTCCTGGAACTGACACTCTGGCACTCACTCTTACTATTACTTCCCCAATCCTGATTTGGAACTCCAATGTGATGTTTCTGTCCCCAACCTGAATTTCTGTCCCAATTCAACAAATTATCACGCTCTTGAGTAACATGTCAGAAAGAGTGAAAATCCTTCCATCTCTTGCTATTAGGGGCTGAGAGAAAGTGAGGACTGCAAATGATGGAGAACAGAGTTGAAAAGTGTTGGGCTGGAAAAGCACAGCAGATCAGGCAGTATCTGGGAGGCAGGAGAGTTGATGTTTCAGGTACAAGTCCTTCATCAGATAACTGGGGGGTAAGGGAGGGGGAAGGGGGCTGAGAAAAAACAATAGGAGGGTGGGGTGGAACTGGGTGGAAGGTAGCTTCCAAGGCGATAAGTAGATGCAGATGGGGTATGATGGTGATAGATCAGAGAGGAGGGTGAAGTGGATAGGATGTAGTATAGCTGGAACCCTCAAACTATACAGCATCAACATCGACTTCACCAATTTCCAAATCTTCCTCCCACAACCTTATGCCAGATCCAACCATTCAAATTAGCACCGCCCTCTTGAACAGTCTTAATTGTACATCGTCCTTCCCACCTACCCACTCGACCCTCTCCTCCGACATATCACTATCACTCCCACCTACATCTTCCTATCGCCCTCCCAGTGACCCTCCCGCGAGTCCAGTTCCTACCTTCCTATTTATCTTTCAGCCCCCTTGTCCCACTGCCACATTCCTGACGATGGGTTTATACCTGATATGTCGATTGTGCTGCTCTTCAGATGCTGCCTGATGTATTGTGCTTTTCTGGCACCTCACTTCTCAACTATTAGCGACAGAGCAGATCCCGTATCTCAGAAAATTATAAGTTATCGTCTTCCCCCGCACCGCCCCCCACCCCCCACCTTCTGAGTAAACTTTATCCACAGAGGCAAATTCTTTATAGAGACCAGGCACTGACTCTGTACCTAGGCTGTGCACTCTCCTACAACTCCTTGGAGACTTGGGGTCTTCTTTAACCGTTTCACTAATGCCACTGGCTTAGCCTCTTTTACCACATCTTTTCCTAAAGTGTCTTCCTTCAACCCCCAGCACGGTGTCTCCCAGCTTACTGCAGTGAAAGCTCCTTTTCCCAGTGCCTTTCTTAAACCATCGGCACTGTAATTGTATGCGTTTCACTCCCTAATAGTGAGAACACCATAGGCCTTTCACCTCCTTTCAACTCCCGTGGGCTTCTTTTTTCACCTATAGTAAACTATTGTGCGCTACTGTTCGCATGGTAGTGTGTGATCTCCCCTTCTCCCAGTTTCCATCCTTCACAGGATGAAAATTCTCCCAGAAGCTAAATTTCATCTCATGCACCAATGTATATTTACCTGCCATTTCTGCCGCGCTTCTCACTTCTTGAAATTTCTATTCATTCACATGAATTTTTACCATCTATGGAAGTGAGTCTTTAAACTCCTCCAGCAGAATAATCTCCCTTCGACCCTCACAGGTCTTATCCATTTTTAAGGCCAGCATCCATCTATCAAAATGACTGTGTTTAATTCATTCAAACTCAACATAAGCCTGACCTGGTTTCGTCTCTGTATTTCTGAACCTCTGCCCATATTCTTCTAATACCAATTCATAACCAACCAAACTAGCCAGTTTGACATCTGCATAATCCCTTAACCCCTCATCTGACAGTGCTGCAAATACCTCACTCCTGTGCCCACCAGCATAGTCTGAACGAGCATTACCCACAAGTTCACTGAACACACCATCTGCCGAGCCATTTTGTTTTTCAAATGAAATAAAAACAGATATTGACATTTTTCTCACCGAAATATGACAATGTATCATCATAGCTGTATACATCCCTTCATCTCTATCCTGTTAATTTAACTTTCTTGGCTAATTCCCAACTTCCGAATTTCAAATTCTCTCTCTCTTTTCCTCTCTTTCCCTTTCCCTTTGTTCTCTATCTGTTTCCTTCCCTATTTTCACCTTCTAATTCCAGTTGCCATATTTGCAATTTAAGTTTTTTTTCTAACCCTACTGCAGTTGCCTGTTTCTCTGACACACCAAAGTGCTTGACCATCTCCGTTACAATTTCAGCTTTCCTTTCGTATCTGGTTAAACGCAATTCCAACCTATTTGTGAATTCTAAAAATATTTCTTCTTCTGACTTTGTAAACTTCCTTGGCAAATTTGGGAACTTCATTAGTAATGTTAAAAAACAATTCGTTCACTTTTACTTTAACCAACCACAAATTAACAAAATTAAATGAATTTTCCCAACGGGTTTATTTGAAGATCCAGGTCACTAATTTCCACGTGTTGGAATCTGCTGGGACCTTGTGTACCACAAATCTGTTCAAGTCTGTCCAAGTCCCCAGCATGGCCCCAAACTGTTATGACATCAATGTCGAACCCCTCTGATAACTAAAACAACACATCCAGAAAAACTCACCTCACATCATAATCTGTTAAAACGTGGGTGACAGAGAACTCCTAAGTTCCACTAATTAACGAAAAATAACAATTTATATGTGTGCAAGTTAGCTCACTGAGCATGAATATTTGTTTTCAGACGTTTCATCATCATGATTAGGTGACATCATCAGTGAGGGTCTCCGCTGAAGTGCTGGTGGTATGTCCCATCTCTCTATTTATAGGTTTTTCTTTCTTAAGGTGGGTGAGGTCATTCCTGGCTTTTTTATTACAAGAGAAGGTAGATAGGATCCAAATTGATGCATTTATTGATGGACTTCTGGTGAGAATGCCATTCCTCTGAGAACGTCCTTGCGTGTCTTAGTATGTGCGTGTGTTGTTCCAGTCAAAGTGATGCCCTTCTCTGTCTGTATTATGGAATATACTGATAGTGGGTCGTATTTGTTGGTGGCCAGTTGGTGTTCATGTATCCTGGTAACACGGCAACAGGACCATTTCAATGGCAGAAAAATGATTTTGTATACATGGATTAAACAATGTGTGTATGCGCAGATATTTTTCATATGTGCACAACACATTCTAAATGAACAACGGAGACACAGTTATCGAAAAATGATGCACATGATGAATAAAATGTATAAAACATTATTTGATGCTCACCTAAAGTGATATGTTCCCCTTCTCGCAATGTTCCCTCCTTTTCTAGAATTCTCTATCTAATCTCTCATTCTTATCAGGTTGTGTGTTATACATTCTTTCTTCTGGTGTCCCAACTTATTTCAGTTAATCCCCTTTCTACTGGGATTTCAATATATTGGCCTGCTGGATTCTTTCCAAAGCTAGTGTCTGTCATATTATTGGAGATAAAAATTCTGGTATCATTCCCAGCATTTGAACTCTGTTGTAAATGCACTGTGCAAAGGACCATAGCACACAGGAATTGCCAAAACATTGAGGGATGTGCATCTACTCCTTTTAATAATCTAGTTTACTAATTTTCCACATGTCCCCAGCTATATCCTCTCTCTCGTTCTCTCTTTGTATCTAGTCAAGAAATTTGCCAATTATTCTTATGTCCCATCTCTCAAAACACCTTCTTTCAGTTTATATCTATTGCTCTCGTCTGGATGTAATGTGATTAAAATTGAGCAATGTCACTACAAAGACATGAGGGAGGAGCTGGCCAGAGTTAATTGGAAGGAGAGCAGAGCAGGGAAGACCATGGAGCTACAATGGCAGGAATTTATGTTGGATAATTCGGAGGATATCAGAAATTCTCCCAAAAAAGATGAAACATACTCATGGGAGGACAAGCCAGCCATGAGTGACAAGGCATCGTACCAAAAGACAAAACATACAATGTGTTGAAGATGATTGGGAATCGAGAGAATTAATTGGCTCTGAAACTACATAAGGCTGGCATCACTGACACTGCAGAGCTCTTAATCATTGTCAGGGAGAGAAACAGAGAGAAACATATTCAATTTAAACACAGAAGATGGGATTACTCAAGGAAAAAGATTCAGATGGATTAAACAATTGAATAAAATCAGTTAAATGTTTTCATGGAATGTCTCAGATTGGAAACATAACCTCAGCAGAATGAGAATATGAAAATGCAAGTATTTCCACATCAGAAACCAAAGTAGGTCACTGAGTACAGGGCTGATGGGTGAAAGGGTCTCGATGTGAACTAAGGGACAGACAGCAGAATTGCATTGCAGATATTGCAGCTCAAAACTACGTATTCATGTAGTGCTGTAGAACACAGCAGCAGGAGAAGCAGAACACCATTCAACCACCACCTGTAATATTTTACCCAGGGATAATCTCCTCAGTCTGCCATTACAATCAACACGATCTGTGTATCAGTGATGACTGTGGGTGAACATGCCAGGGTCAGAACCACGTGAACCTAAAGCTGCTTTTCGCATCAGAGAGCGGCGGGAGCTGGGCGGAAGTGAAGTCGGAGCGCAAAGCCGGCCGGGAAGGTAAGTGATTGTTATTTCAGTGGAAGTGATTACGCCACAGTTGAAGAGGGTGTAGACTTGACTGCCAAGCTGGTGCTATGTGCTTGATGTGGGAGGTCAACGACTCTGGTGTGTCTGGCTCGTAGAAGTGTGGAAAGTGAGTGCACGTTCAGCTCCTGACAGAGCATAATGCAGCACTGATGAAAGAGCTTGAGGACCTTAGGCTCATCCGGGAGACCGAATATTTCTGGACAAGACCTTCAGCGAGATTATTACACCAATCGTACCAGAAGAGAGCAGAAGAGAGCAGGCGATGAGGAAGGCAGAGAGGAGACGGGCGCAAGACACCCCGAGGGAAGTACCTGTCATGAACAAGTTGAACCTTTTGGAAACAGTAGAGACAGATGACACTGCTAGTCCACGAGGTGGCCAGGTCTGTCAATCAAACTTTGGCATGGAGACAGAGCGGAAGAGTCGGACATCGCACAGAGACCGTGGTAATAGGGACCTCCATAGTGAGAGGAACTGACCAGGGTTTTTGTGGCAGCAGACGGGACTTAAGGTTGGTGTGTTGCCTTCCTGGTGCCCCAAGGTTAAAGACATCACAGACAGAGTGCAGGAAATCCTCAAGGACGAAGGTGAAGAACCAGAGGTGGTGGTACATGTCGGCACAAATGATGTCGGGAAGAAAGGAAGAACATACTACACCGGGACTTCGGAAAACTAGGAAGCAGGCTGAAAAGCAGGACGTGCAGGTTGGTTATCTCCGGTTTGCTTCCAGTTCCTTGGGCTGGTGAGGCCAGAAACAGGGAGATAATGGACTTGAATGTGTGGTTGGGGAACTGGTGCAGGAAGCAAGGATTTAAATTCTTGGATCACTGGGGTATGTTTTGTGGTAAGCATAAATTATACAAGAGAGACGGTTTGCACCTTAATAGGTTATGGACCAGCATTCTGGCAGGCAGGTTTGCTACTGCAACACAGTTACGTCTAAACTAAGTAGCGGGGGGAGGGAACAAACTGTATGTTTAAGATGGAAACTGGAGGGAGAGTTAGAAGAAAGGAAGTCAAGAAAGACAACTGTATCAATGAGGCAGAAAACTTAGAAAGGGATCATGCTGTAAGGTTGAGTGGAATAGGGGTTGATGGGAAGGGTGAGGGCAGTAACAATTAAAAATACTATATATGAATGGGCGAAGCATTAGAAATAAGATGGATGAGCTTGAGGCTCTTTTGGAAATTGGCAGATACGATATTGTGGGGATAACTGAGACGTGGCTTCAAGTGGACAGGGCCTGGGAAATGAATAGTCAAGCCTACACGTGCTATCGTAAGGACAGACTGGCGGGCAGAGAGCGTGGGGTGGCCATGTTGGTAAGAGATGATATTCAGTCCCTTGCGTGGGGGGGGCGGGGGGGGGGACCTAGAATCAGGGAAAGTAGAGTCAGTGTGGATCGAGCTGAGAAATACTAAGGGTAAAAAGACCCTCTTGGGCGTCATCGACAGGCTCCCAAACAGTAGTCTGGATGTCGGATGTAAGTTAAATCAGGAGCTGAAATTGGCCTGTGGTAAAGATGTTACTACAGTTGTTATGGGGGATTTTAACATGCAGGTAGACTGGGAGAATCAGGATGATATTGGACCTCAAGACAGAGACTTTGTGGAGTGCCTCAGAGAGGCCCTTAGGGGGCGGCACGGTGGCACAGTGGTTAGCACTGCTGCCTCACAGCGCCAGAGACCCGGGTTCAATTCCCGACTCAGGTGACTGACTGTGTGGAGTTTGCACGTTCTCCCCGTGTCTGCGTGGGTTTGCTCCGGGTGCTCCGGTTTCCTCCCACCATCCAAAGATGTGCGGGTCAAGTGAATTGGCCATGCTAAATTGCCCGTAGTGTTAGGTAAGGGGTATATGTACGGGTATGGGTGGGTTGCGCTTCGGCGGGCGGTGTGGACTTGTTGGGCCTGTTTACACACTGTGAGTAATCTAATCTAATCTAATCTAAAAGATGGATTCTTAGAACAGCTGGGGCTGAAGCCGACCTGGGCGAAGGCAATTCTGGATCTGGTATTATGCAACGAACCAGAATTGGTCAGGGACCCCGAAGTGAAGGAGCCATTGGGAAGGAGTGACCAAAATACAATAAGCTTCAATCTGCAATTTGAGAGGGAGAGGGCAAAATTGGAAGTGACAATTTTTCAGTTGAATAAAGGGAACTATGGAGCTATGAGGGAGGAGCTGGCCAAAGTTCAATGGTGCAACATCTTAGCAAGGATGACAGTGGAGGAACAATGGAGGATATTTCTGTGTATAATGCAGAAGTTGCAGGATCAGTTCATTCCGAAAAGGAAGAAAGATCCTAGGAGGAGGCATGGGTGGCCGTGGCTGACGAGGGAAGTTAAGAAACATATAAAGTTAAAAGAGAAAAAGTATAACACAGCAAAGATAAATGGGAAAACAGAGGACTGGGAAGATTTTAAAGAACAACAGAGGATTACTAAGAAGGAAATACGCACAGAAAAAAATGAGGTACGAACATAAACTGGCCAATAATATAAAGGAGAATATTAAACTTTTTTAGGTATGTGAAAGGCAAAAAAATGGCTAAGACTAAAATTGGGCCCTTGAAGACAGAAACGGGAATATATTACGGGGAACAAAGAAATGGCAGAAGAATTGAATTGGTACTTCTCTGTGTTCACAGGAGAAGACACAAGCAATCTCCCTGAGGTAACAGTGGCTGAACGACTTGAACTGAAGGGAATTTATATCTGCCAGGAATTGGTGTTGGAAAGACTGTTCAGTCTGAAGGTTGAAAAGTTTCCAGGGTCTGATGGTGCACATCCCAGGGTACTGAAGGAGGTGGCTCGAGAAATCGTGGATGCGTTGGTGATGATTTTCCTGAGTTCGATAGATTCGGGATCAGTTCCTGCGGATTGGAGCGTGGCTAATGTTAAACTACTTTTTAAGAAAGGTGGGAGAGAGAAAGCAGGAAATTATAGGCCAGTTAGTCTGACCTCAGTGGTGGGAAATATGCTGGAGTCTATAATAAAGAATGAAATTACAACACATCTGGATAGTAGTAACAGGATAGGTCAGAGTCAACATGGATTTATGAAGGGGAAATCATGCTTGACTAATCTTCTAGAAATTTTTGAGGATGTAACTCTGAAGATGGACAAGGGAGATCCAGTAGATGTAGTGTACCTGGACTTCAGAAAGCTTTTGGTAAAGTCCCACATAGGAGGTTAGTGAGCAAAATTAGGGCGCAAAGTATTGGGGGCTAAGTACTAACCTGGATTGAAAGTTGGTTGGCTGATAGGAAACAGAGAGTAGTGATAAACGGCTCCATTTCGGAATGGCAGGCAGTGACCAGTGGGGTACCGCAGGGATCAGTATTGGGACCGCAGCTTTATACAATATATGTTAATGATATAGAAGATGGTATTAGTAATAACATTAGCAAATTTGCTGATGATACTAAACTGGGTGGCAGGGTGAAATGTGATAAGGATGTTAGGAGATTACAGAGTGACCTGGACAAGTTAGGTTTGTGGTCAGACACATGGCAGATACAGTTTAATGTGGATAAATGTATGGTTATCCACTTTGGTGGCAAGAACAGGAAGGCAGATTACTACCTAAACGGAATCAATTTAGGTAAAGGGACAGGACAGAAAGATCTGGGTGTTCTTGTACATCAGTCAATGAACGTAAACGTGCAAGTACAGCAGGTATTGAAGAAGGCTAATAGCATGCTCGCCTTCATAACATTGAGTATAGAAACAAAGCGGTTCTTCTGCAGCTGTACAGGGCCCTGGTGAGACCACACCTGGTGTACTGTGTGCAATTCTGATCTCCAAATTTGAGGAAAGACATTTTGGCTATTGAGGGAGTGCAGCGTAGGTTCACGAGGTCAATTCCTGGAATGGCGGGATTACCTTACACTGAAAGACTGGAACGACTGGGCTTGTATGCCCTTGGGTTTAGAGGGAATATGATTGAGACATATAAATTATGAAAAAATTGGACACTCTGGAGGCACGAATCATGTCTCCACTGATGGGTGAGTGCCGAACCAGAGGACTTTGCTTAAAAATATGGGGTAGAACATTTAGGACAGAGATGAGGAGAAACGTCTTCACCCAGAGAGTGGTGGTTGTGTGGATGCTCTGCCTCAGAAGGCAGTGGAGGCCCAGTCTTTGGATTCATTTAAGAAAGAGTTGGATAGAGCTCTCAAGGATTGTGGAATCAAGGGTTATGGAGATAAGGCAGGAACAGGATATGATTAAGGATGATCAGCCATGATCATATTGAATGGTGGTGCAGGCTTGAAGGGCAGAATGGCCTACTCCAGCACCTATTGTCTATTGTCTATTGATGCTAACCCATTAATGTTACTGCACTTGAGCAACAGATCTGATCAAAGCTCCGCAGTACTGCCACGTTCAGTAATAAATGGTGATGGATGATTAAACACATGACTGGAGGAAAGGGATCCACAAACATTCCCATCATAGATAATGGAACAGACCTTCATATCAGTGTAAAAGGCAAGGATGTAGTATCTGCGCCATCCACAGCCAGAAGTGTTGAGTCGATGATCCACCTCACTCTCGCCATGATGCCCACAGAATCACAGATGCCAGTCTTTAATCAATCTGATTCACTGCCCGTAACATGAAGAAACAGCTGAACACAGTAGATACGGCAAATGCAATGGTCCCTGACCCCATTCCTGCAATGGGACTGAAGACTTGTGCTGCACAACAAGCCGTGTCCCTGGGGAAGCTGGTTCATTCCAACTCCAACTCTGACATCTCCCTGGCAAAGTGGAAAATTACTCAACTATGTCCAGTCCCCGACGAGGGGAATAATTACAATCTGACCAATTACCACTCCCTTGGGACAGTCACGATAGTCAAGTTAGTGGGAGTTCTTTTTGACAGAGCTGTCAAGCAGCACAGAAATAACCAGCTCAGTGTTGTGTCTGATAGGTCCCCATGTAGAGATGGGGCTCTTGTGGAAATGTCATTGGATTACTAATCCAGATCAGGCTAATGCTCTGGCAGCGGGTGGAAGTTTAAAATAATTAATAAAATATTAAGATGCAAAATCTGGTGTCGGTAATATGACCTTGAAGCCAATATCGATTGTAAACATGAATTGCTTCCCCAATGGACTTTCAGGAAGTAAATCTCCCGTGCTTTCCTGGTCTGTCCTAAACGTGACTCCAGACACACAGATATATGATAAACGTGTCAATGGTCTCTGAGTCGGCCAAGCCAGATAATCTATTGATACAAACTGCTCCGAGGTCTTAAAGGATAAAACCAGATAGAACACCCGGCACCAGCCTCGGTATCGGAACAGGGAACGGTAAACACAATCCTGTCGATCCTGCAGAGACCTCCTTCCTAGCATCTGAGAGTTTGTGACAACTTTCCACAGACTACACAGAAACACCGGTAAAGGAGGAGGTTGTAAAAGACATTGAGCCTCACCCATTCTAGGTCATGTTCAAACATCTCCTCAATGCACTTATCCCACACTAGGAATATATCCATTAATGTGAGTAACCTTGGAGAACTATAAAATAGGAAATGCAATACTCCCTTTGGTCCATCAGGTTTGCTACCCAATTCAATATAATGATGGCTGGCCCTTTATTTTCACACCATACTCCTGCTCTCCCACCATCCCTTTACTGTCTCTAAATCCTTATTTATATGCACTGTCTTGGCTATCAGGTGTGAGCGAATTCCCCAGGGTCACCAGTGTCTGAGTGCAGACATTTATTCTCATCTCAATGCAGAGTGTCCTTCCTGTATATAATACTTTGGCCCCTTGTTTTAGACATACGAGCCAGGGGAATTATCATTCCTGCGTCCAATCTGTCTCACCGTGTCAGAGTGTTATATATCTCACTGAGATCTCCACCCATTTTCCTAAAGCCCATGGAATACAGGCCCAGTTGCCCCAAACTCTACTCCCACAACAAACCTGTCATCCCAGATATCAGTCTGGTCATCCTTCACAGCACTCCCTCAATGTCAGGTTTGTCCTTTATTAGGTAAGGAGATCAAGACTGCACACAATACTGCGCAATGTTCGAGATGGGGTCTGTACAGCTGCAGTAAGAGACCCTTATTCCTGCACTCAAATCCCCCTGAAATGAAGGTAAATGCACCAGTTACCTTCCTAACTACTTTCTGTTCCTGCAATATTGTTTTCAGTGACTGGTGTAAAGGGAGATCCAGATCCTTTTCAATGTTACAACTCCCCCCTTGGCGGGTCTATGTACACTGGGCAGCGTGACAATGCCATTCCCAGTATTGACCTCTGGGTTAAGAAAGCACTGCACTGCAGGGACCTCGGAGGGCTGCTCAGAAGGAAACAACAAAAAGGAGCATACACCACTTTGTAGATCAACATGGTTCAAACATAGACTGCCAATCTCTTGTTTCCACCAAAGGGCACACCATCACCTCTACCCACCTTGCTCTCCATCTGCCACGTATTTGTCCATTCACCCCATTTGTCTCAGTCACCTTTTTTACAACCTCCTCATCCACTCACAATCCCACATCCTTCAGTGCTGTCAGCAGGCTGGGATTTGATTCTCAAATGTTTAATGGGTATTGTGAATAGCTGGGGCCCGATCACCGATCCCTGTGATACCTCAGCAACTTTCGTCTGTGAATTTTATTTTTCTGATTTATTTATTTCGTGAATCTGGGTGTCATTGGCTGGGCCATCATTTATTGCCTGTCCCTCGTTGCCCTTGGTGGTGATGAGCTGCCTTGTTGAATTGCTGCAGTCCACCTGTCCCACAATGCCATTTGAGATGGAATCCCAGGATTCAGACCCGATGACAGTGAAGGGACGGTGATATATTTCCAAATCAGGATGATGAATGGCTTGGAGGGGAACTTGAAGATAGTGGTGTTCCCATAATTCGGTCGCCCTTGTCCTTCTGGATAGGGTGGTCGTGAGTTGGGAAGATGGTGTCTGAGGATCTTTGGTGAATCATTTCAGTGCAGTTTGTAGATAGGAAAGCACTGCTGCTGCTGAGCGTTGATAGTGAAGTATTATGGATTAAACGACGTTCAAACTGGCTGCTTTGTCCTGGATGTTATCAAGGTTCTTGAGTGTTGTTGGGTCTGCAGTCATCCAGAAAATGGGGAGTACTCTATCACATTTCTGACTAATGCATTGTAGATAATGGACAGGCTTTTGGAAGTCTGGATGTATTACTCGCCGCAGTATTCCTAGCTTCACACCTACTCTTGTAGTTACTGTGTTTATGTGGCGAGTCCAGTGAGTTTCTGAGCAACGATTATCCCCCAGGATTTTGATACTGCGGGATTCAGTGATGGTAACACCATTGAATGCCAAGGGACAGCGATTAGATTGTATTTTAGTGGTGATGATCATGGCCTGGCATTTGTGTGGCGTCAATATTACTTGCCACGTGTCAGCCTGGATACTGTCCAAAAATTGTCGCCTTTGGATATGGCCTGTTTCAGTATCTGAGGAGCCACAAATGCTGCTGATTATTGTGCAATCATTGGCGAACAACCCCACTTCTGACATTATAATAGAGGGAAGGTCATTGATGAAGCAGCCCTGAAGATATTTGGACCTCGGCCACAGCCCAAGGGATTCCTACAGACTTGACCAGGCGCTGAGTTGACTGACCTTCATGAACCATAACAATCTTCCTACGTGTCAGGTATGATTCTAATCAGTTGGGAGTTTGCCCCTGATACCTACTGATTCCAGTTTTGCTAAGGCTCCTTCATGCCACACTTGGTCGAAGGCAGTCTTGTTTTAAAGGGCTGTCACTCCCACCTCACCTCTGGAATTCAGCTCTTTTGTCCATGTTTGAACCAAGGTAATGAGGTCAGGAGCTGAGTGGTCCTGGTGGAGCCCACACTGGGCGTCATTGACCAGGCTATATCTGAGCAGGTGCTGCTTGAAAACACTGACACCTTCCATCACTTTACTGCTGATCGAGAGTGGGCTGATGGGTTGGTAGTTGGCCGGATTGGATTTGTTCTGCTTTTTCTGTACAGGAGATACTTGGGTAATTTTCCACATAATCGGGTAAATGTCATTGTTGTAACGGAATTGGAACAGCTTTGCTAGGGCAGTGACAAGTTCTGGAACACAAGTTTTCAGTACTATTGCTAGAATGTTGTCAGCATGTGTACCCTTTGGAGTATCCAGTGTCTCCAACTGAATCTGGACATCACGTGGAATGAATAGAATTGACTGATGACTGGTAACTGAATTGCTGAGGACCACTGGAGGAGGCTGAAATGGAACATCCACTCAGCATTTCTGACTGAAGTTTGTTGCGAGTGCATCAGCCTTATCTTATACACTGAAGTGTTGGGCTCTTCCATCATGGAGGAAGGGGTTATTTGTGGAATCTCTTCCTCCAGTGAATTGTTTAATTGTCCCCAGCTTTTCTCAACTAGAAGTGGAAGGACTGCAGAACTTAGATCTTATCCGTTGCTTGTGGGATCACTAAGCTCTATCTATCACTTACTGCTTGCGCTGTTTGGTGCACACGTTGTCCTGTTTGGTGGCGTCACCAGGCTGACATCTCATTGTCAAGTGTGCCAAGTGCTGCTCCTGCCCTCCTGCACACTCCATTGAACCAAGGTTGATCCTCTGGATTGATGGTAATTATTGTGAGGGAGATATGCCAGACCATGAGGGTGTGCAGGAGTACAATTCTGCTGCTATTGCTGACCCAAAATACCTTATGGAAACCCAGACTTGAGCTGCTAGATCTGTTCGACATCTGTCTTATTTAGCACATGGATAGTGCCACTCAAAATGATGGAGGTTATTCTCAATGTGAAGCTGTGACTATGTCTCCACAATAACTATGCAGTAGTCACTCTTACCAATATTGTCACGGACAGATACTTGTGCAATTGGCAGAATAGTAAGGATGTGGCCAAGTATGTATTTTCCTCTAGTTGGTTCCTTCACCGCCTGCCACAGACCCAGTCTAGCTGTTATATCCTTTAGTATCCGACTAACTCGATCAGTAATGCTGCTGCAGAGCTACTCTTGGTGGTGGATATTGAGATCGCCCACCCAGAGTTCATTTTGTGTCCTCAACACCGTCAGTGTTTCCTCCAAGTGTTGGTCAGCATGGAGGAGTACTGATTCATCAGTTGAGAGAGGCTTTTTCTGTATAGGATCAGTTGGTAATCAGCAGGAGTTTTCATTTCCCATGCGTAAACTAACGCCATGAGACTTCATGGGATACAGAGTCACTATTGAGGAATTCCAGAGCAATTCCCTTCTAACTGTATTCCACTGTGCCGCCATTTCTGCTGTATGTCCTTTTTGTGAGACAGGAGATATCCGGGAAAGGTGATGGGGTGTCTGGGACATAGTCATACTCACAGAATCATACCTTGCAGACAATGTCAGGCTTTTGCTTGACGGGTCTGTTTATTTCAATTCACTGTTTCCTGCCAGCTGTCCCATTCTAGAAACATGTCCATATTAGCCCCAATCCACTAAGATTTAATTTGCAAACTAGGCTTGGGGCTTTACCAAAGTTTTTCTGAAAATGCAAATGTATTACCTCCATTGCTTCTCTTTCATTTGTCTCCCAGTCTGTTTCTCAATCATAATTCCCATTTCATAAATCTGTTAATATTGTTTATGACCATTATTTTCAGTCCTATTAATTTCTCCTAAATCATTTGCTTACAATGTTCTATGTTCCATGTACTATATCCTTTTTCCACACCAGACTTGGTTTTCCTAGTATTGTTCGAATGTTCTGTGCAGACAGAACTGAAGTAATGGTTTATTAGTTCTGCCATTTCCCTGTTCCCCATTGCCCATTCTCTGGTTTCAGATTGTAAGGAAGCTGCACTTATTTTATCATACTTCTCACATTGACATGATTTAACAAGCTATTAAAGTTCACTCTTATAACTCTTGTGAATATACTCTTCAGAAACCGATCAATTTCAGCTGCTCAATAATTGACCTTCCACACCATACACTCACAGGACCATAGACTCTGTGCCAACAGAAATACAGCACGACCTATATTGGTCCCAGCTTCCAACACCAGGCCCACAGCTTGGAATGCTATGACCCTTCCAAGTGCTCGTCCAAGCACTTTTTAACGGTTGTGGAGCTACCCATGATAACTCCCCTCTCAGCAAGTACATTCCAGACCCCAACACCCTCTGGGTGAAAAGAAAATAACTCCTCTCTGTACCTCAAACTCTTCACTTTAAAAGTGTGCTCCCTTGTTCTTGACACTCGAACTACAATCACCTTATGAAACTCAAGATCACAGGCTGAGTTTCCCCATCAGACAATCTTGCCATTGCAGGGATTAATCTGGATAATACCGTTTGCAGTTAACCTGTTGTCATTTTTTCCATTTTGGATTGGGACTCCAAACGGTACACAATACTTTAAGTTTAGTCTCACCAACACTCTACGCAATTGGTGCACGACATCTTCTACATTGTAATTGCATTCACATGAATATAAACCTATTTTAAGTGTTCCATTTGCATATATTCTTCCCAATACCTCGCTCGCGCTTTAATTTTTCTTATGAGCTTACTGTGTGAGTTATTTAATAATTGCTCCTGAATATCCAACTGTACGTTATCCATTGGTTCTTCATTGTCTATGTCTACAAGAATCATCTTCAAACCATTCCAAAAAGTGTTTGCCACTTATGGCTTTCATTAAATCGATGCGTTATCATACTTCCCAGTTTTGCCGTTATCTTCTACATATCTAACAGCACGTTCATTGTAATTGAGTCCAACAGACACCCGACTGCGGATAACAAGTTACCGGCCGGCAGTTCACTGCTCTCCATCTTCATCCTTTCTTAAACTGTTGGTTGATATTTATAACTTTCACCTTATTCAGATTGGCTAAATGCCGTTCAGTAATGTGTAGGAAAATAACATGAAAATCCGCAATGCAATCATTATGTCTATTGCTGCTTCATCTGAAATTCTTGTATGAACCACATCTGGTCTGTCAGATTTATCAATACTCAATCCAGCTGTCTTTTCACAGACGACCTCATCACTGATAGGAATGATCTTAGACTTTACTTATACAAGTCCCATAGTCTCTTGGTATTTCTGGGAGAATTTCTGGATATTCTTCCTTGACGATGGACACAAAAATAACTGTTTCTTTTCCCTGTGATTTCTCTGTTCTCTACAATAAATGATCCTGTCTGCACACCCACTGTCCCACATTTGACCTTGTTTTTGCTTTTGTTTCATACATTGATAGAAGCTTTTTAGCAGTCTTTATGTTTTTGTTTGCATGGTTTACATTTTTGATTTTCTTCTCAGTTTCTAGGCCATCCTTTACTGGGCCTTACATTTTTCTGAATCCACTGGCTTACTCCAACACTTGGCATTTTTCTAAGCTGCCTCCTTTCATCTTATTAGTAGATGAAGGTGAGTTTTATGGGATAGAAGGTGGACACATAGGAACTTTCAAAAAGGCGGTGCTGAGTTGGATGTTTGGACTGGGATAAGGTGGCGTTTGGGGAAGTGGGGAAACTGGTGAAATCCACATTGACCCCTGTGGTTGGCGGATCCCAAGGCAGAAGATGAGGCTTTCTTCCTCCATGCTACTGGTGGTGAGGGAATGGAGATGGAACAGGCCCAGAACCCTCATGTCCTCGGCAGAGTGGGAAGGGGATTTAAAATGTTCAGCCACAAGACGGTGGAGTTGGTCAATGTGGCTGTCCCAGCGATGTTCTCTGAAAGGATCCACAAGTTGGCGTCCTGTCTCGCCAATGTAGAGAAGACCACATTGGGTGTAATGGATGCAGGAGATGAGGCATTCTGTCTCCGTTCATCACCTTTCACTTTCAGCCCCACTTTCATCTACCTACCACATTCCCTGCTACCTCCCCCCTTCTCATTTATCTCTCAGCCCCCTTGGACCAGAAGCCTCATTCCTGATTACGGGCTTATGCCCAAAACATCGATTCTCCTGTTGCTAGTGTGCTGCCTGACTGTGCTTTTCCAGCACCACACTCTTTGACTCTGGTCTCCCGCATCTGCAGGCTCCACTTCCTCCTCACACCTTCAGGGCTTGCATGACTCAGACTTACAATGGTTATTTCAAATAAAACAAAAATTGTTGTGTACTCAAACATCATAAATGAAAACAAATGCATTTTGGTCATTGGTCCCAAAAAAGTCTTTTACAGCAAAGTTTTCAATTAGTTCTTCTGATCATCCAACACCAATTCCTAAATAACCTGATCTCGAGCTCGGTGCTCGACATAATGTTAATACAAGGCATCTCAGACAAGATCATGAAATTCATTTTCCCCAGTTGGGTTAACACAGCTTAGATATAATTTAAACAGCACATTATTACTGCAGTAGCCACAGACGTGTATATCTCACTTTCCTATTTTATAACATACCCAGCATTTCTATTGCAGCTTTCTCTTTGATAGATAACTCCAATCAATGTTTGCTCCTCCTTGCTGTTTCTGAGCTTCACCTTATTATATTCTGTAGAATCTGAGCGACGTGGGCTCTGGGTAAATTAATGTTCGTGATCATCTCGCCACATCATTTATGCTCTTCTTCAGATCTTCTGTTCTGCTGTGAAGTAGAGAAGGACAATGATCTTTCAACAATGCTGTGTATTTCCCCGAGACTGCTGTAACCTCGTTGGGAACCATACAACAAGCTGATAAAGTGTTGTTGCTGCCGTACAGGGTCTTAGTGAGATCACATCTGGAATAGTGTATACAGATTTAATCTCCGCACTGAGGAAAGGATATTGTTACATTGGAATAGATGGTTCCCTCAACTGATCCCTGTAATGAAGGTGTTAACCTATAAGGAAAGGATCTTCAGTTTGAGTTTAGAAGAATGAAAGATGATCATATTTTCACATCGAACACCGGAAGACGTCAGTAATAGAAGCCAATTACTCAACAAATGGAGGAATCCATTCCACTTCTCCAGCTTGATACACAGGAACAGCAGAAGGGTATTCATTCCTTCGACCCTTTTACAACAGGACAGGACAAGGTTATACAGCCCGGGTTCATGACATAAGGTTACAGGAGGAGGCCAATTAGCCCCTCAGTTCAAAACACTGGACCCAGAGTAGGCTGTGCTGCACCATTATCCTGTTGCGCAGCAACATAATCAGTCCATTCAGCCTCCTCAAGTCTGTAACACAGCAACTGGAAGATGCCACGCAGTGACTGGAGATTTGGAAAACAGGAGGTCATTCAGTCCCTCCGATCCTTTGTAGGGGAATTGGACAAGGATACAAAGTATCTGAGACATTGTTTTAATGAGAAAGTTGGACGTAATTCAGAAACTTGTCTGTTATGTAAGAACAGGAGACCAATCACTCCCTTAGTTCCATCTCAGGGATGCATGAGGAGACCTTTCATTATCTCCAGCCTATGATGGAAGAATATGAGAAAATTCATCATCCCCTCAAAATGTTACACAGCAACAGGAAGATTCCGTAATCCCCCAATGTCCTCACACATCAACAGGAGGAGGTCATTCTGGCCTTAGAGATGAGAATATTGGAAAACCAGAAAGATGTCAGCCCATTGATTATGTACACCAGCAGGATGATGATTCCATTCAGCCACACATGTGTCTTACACAACAATTGGAGCATATCCCTTAAAAACGTTTGCCGTTAAACAGTAATTCAAAGAAAATGTAAATGTTTTCAAAAGGGAAGAACTTATAATAAATGTATACATTAGGGAGTAAAACGTAACGATTAAACTATTGCAAGTTAAGGCAAATTATTAGAATCCGTTGTTGCGGACACTTGCAAAGTTAAACCACAATCCATCAAGGTTTTACAAAGGATAAACCGAGTATGACTTGTTTTCTTGAGTTACGTAAAGACGTGACAAACAAGGTGGATAGTAGGATTCCTGGAGATGGAATTTATCTAGTCTTCCTGAAGGCATTGGATATGTCGCTTCTCCAAAGAGAAAGTGGTAAAATCAGACAACACGGGTTTAGGAATAATTTATTAGCTTGGATGGAGGATTGGTTAACCAACAAAATGCAGTCAGATGGAATAAATGTGTAATTTTCTTTGGCAAATGCAACTTGTGGGGTGCCATAGATTTCAGTACTCATGCCTCAACTATTAGAGTTTGATATTATTACTCGGTTGAAGGAAGGAAAATACTATTGGTTCGAAATTACTTCAGAATGAAGATGGAAGAGATATAAAAATAAAAATGGATAGGTTGGTTGAAAGGGCCAAAATTTGGCAATGGAAATTTTATTGGATACATCTGGATTATTCAAGTTGGCCAGCGTAACAGAGAGGCAAATTATTATCTAAATGGAGAGAAACTTTAAAGTGCTTTAGAGAAGAGGGGTACGGGTGTCCGCTTAGATATCACAGAAAACCTGCTTGTGGGTAATGCAAGTAATAAGAAATGCAAGCATAATATCAGTGTTTATTTGGAAAATGACAGAGTAGAAAGGTAGAGTGTGTTACTGTAGCTATGCAAGACATTCGCGAGACTGCAACTGGAGTATAGTTTGGGTGCGCTGACTTGTGGAAGGATGCATTTGCATTGGAGGCAATTCAGAAGACGTTCATTAGATTGATTCCAGTGATGAAACATTTGTCGAATGAAGAGACATTTAGCAATTCAGGCCTATATTCTCAAGTTTATAGGAATGAAAGGAGATCTCATTGACGTTTGTAAAATGTTAAGGGAAATTGAAATTGCAGATGTGGAATGGATTTTCTTTTCATGTGGGACAATCTACAGCAAGAGAGCAGAGTTTAAGCATGGAGAGATGTCAGGAAAGTGGAACAGAGGCTGCAATGACATCAGCCAAGCTTGTATTCAATGGCGGTGCAGAGATGACATCAGCCATGATTGTATTCAATGGTGAAGCAGAGATGACATCAGCCATGATTGTATTCAACGGTGGAGCAGAGATGACATCAGCCATGTTTTATTCAATGGCGGAGCAGAGATGACATCAGCCATGACTGTATCCAATGGTGGAGCAGAGATGACATCAGCCATGGTTGTATTCAATGGCGGAGCAGAGATGACATCAGCCATGATTGTATTCAATGGCGGTGCAGAGATGACATCAGCCATGATTGTATTCAATGGCGGAGCAGAGATGACATCAGCCATGATTGTATTCAATGGTGAAGCAGAGATGACATCAGCCATGATTGTATTCAATGGTGAAGCAGAGATGACATCAGCCATGATTGTATTCAATGGTGGAGCAGAGATGACATCAGCCATGATTGTATTCAATGGTGAAGCAGAGATGACATCAGCCATGATTGTATTCAATGGTGAAGCAGAGATGACATCAGCCATGATTGTATTCAATGGCGGAGCAGAGATGACATCAGCCATGATTGTATTCAATGGTGGAGCAGAGATGACATCAGCCATGATTGTATTCAATGGTGAAGCAGAGATGACATCAGCCATGTTTGTATTCAATGGTGGAGCAGAGACGACATCAGCCATGATTGTATTCAACGGTGGAGCAGAGATGACATCAGCCATGTTTTATTCAATGGCGGAGCAGAGATGACATCAGCCATGATTGTATTCAATGGTGGAGCAGAGATGACATCAGCCATGATTGTATTCAACGGTGGAGCAGAGATGACATCAGCCATGTTTTATTCAATGGCGGAGCAGAGATGACATCAGCCATGACTGTATCCAATGGTGGAGCAGAGATGACATCAGCCATGGTTGTATTCAATGGCGGAGCAGAGATGACATCAGCCATGATTGTATTCAATGGTGGAGCAGAGATGACATCAACCATGATTGTATTCAATGGTGGAGCAGAGATGACATCAGCCATGATTATACTCAATGGTGGAGCAGAGATGACATCAGCCATGTTTGTATTCAATGGTGCAGCGGAGATGACATCAGCCATAATTGTATTCAATGGTGGAGCAGACATGGCATCAGCAATGATTGTATTCAATAGTGGAGCAGAGATGATATCAGCAATGTATGTATTCAATGGTGGAGCAGAGATGACATCAGCAATGTTGGTATTCAATGATGCCTGCAATGGGAAGATTTGATGTGTGTGTGTGTGTGTGTGTGTGTTTTCATCAGAGACTGAGGTAGAGTGTGTACGTGTGCGCAATTGGTGTGGTGAATGCGAAACTCATTGTTTGAGAAGGAACGCGCATGAAGGAAACTATTTTAATTACAAGCAACTGGAAGGCTTTTTGTTAATCGACAGAGAGAGAATGAGAGCAGTTTCATGGACATATGAGATGAAGTGTTTGCGAATGTTAAAATAAAGGCATTGTCAGACACAGTAGCGATATACATCCACGTGCACATGAATGACAGATGGATGGGATTTCGAATCAGAATTGCTTGGGCAGGTTTGAAGACGGGAGCGTCAGCAGTAAATTATTGGCTTCATTAAGACTGTATTTCATAGCTCAATGTTCAAACAGCAGATGGAATAAGCCAGTGAGATATATTCTGGAGTGGTGAGTATTTCAAGTTAGAAATGGTCAGGGTATGGTGTCAGGAATCAGCTCATGATCAAAGGGATCTCCCACAGTTGTGGCTTGTCTGCTTCAGCCGCAGATATTGGCCAGGGATGGGGTGGAAGTGGAGTTTGTAACCAGAACAGTGGAGAGTGACCTCCATGCTGTTAATATTTAAATAACAAAAGCAATAATACAATAAATTGTAGTTATACGCTGAAACTGAGTAGGTCAACATAGAGACCCATGAGTAACACTGCCAGAGCAGAGAGAGAGAGAGACAGTAATTGAACACCTTCATTTATGTAGTTAGTAGTGGTCTGTAGAGTGAATACCTGGATTGAGATTTTCAACAGGAAAATAATAATGACAAGAAGTGTAGACTATATGAAGGAACAGTAATACAGTCATAACCGGTTTATAGAAAAATAAATCTGGAGAGTGACACTTACCAGGAACACCAACGATAGCCAGGAAAAGATCAGAAAAATATTGAATAATGAAAAGAGCGTAATAGATCCGCCATGATAATGACCACCAATAAAATGCAAAAGATACCAAACATAATTGGATAAACTCCTTTCTATTGTTGGAACATGCCATCCTAATGTTCCCAGATTCTGATCTACTGTTAGAACATTCCAGTCTAATGTTCTCAGATTCTGATCTCTCCTCCCCCTCTCTCAGGCTGATCCCTGTCAGTGCTATGGGTGATGCTCCGCTCATGTTATGGGATAACACATTGAACGGCGCCCATTTATCACTAAAAGATGGAAACCCTCCACTGAGATAATTAGAATCCATGGAGATTGGTATTAATCACAATCACTGAACAAGCACTTGGAAACCGAGCAAAGGCTATGTCAACGGATGAATGGGCAGTGCACAACAATCAACAGACAAGAGTGTTCACTCCCAGTTGGGGAACACTTCAGTGGTCTAGGACATTCAACCTCGGACCTTTGGGTGACCATCCTCCAAGGTGGACTTCAGGACGCGCAGCCGTGAAAAGTGGCCGAGCAGAGGCTGATAGCTAATTTCGGTACTAATAAGGAGGGCCTCAACCGGGACCTTGGGTTCATGTCACATTACAGGTGACCACCATTGCACATACGCACGGACACACATGTACACAGACACACATACAGACATTCACACAGACCCTTACGGACACAGGCACACTCCCACACTCACACAGGCATCCTCTCAGAAACTTATACATTTTCTCTCACACTCACCACCTCCCAACCCAGACAGACAGACACACACAGACAAACACCCACATGCACACATATATTTTGTGGGATGAATTTGCACTTGCAGAGTTACATTGTACTTTGCTCAAAAACTGCATGAAAAAATCTGTTAACTCACTTTTCAGGTGAGAAGCAATCTAAACATCATGGCATAAACAGGGAAAGCATGTGGCTAACACCTTCAGCACATTGTCCACCTAACACTTATTGCCAAAGCTAACCTGAGATCCATTTTTTTAAAAAAGGTTTTGTGATTTACACATGAAAGAAGTGAAACTATCATGGTATTTAAACAGATGAAAGACTCAACAGACAATCAAAGTATGTTACAATGTATAATTTCAGGTCTATCACACTGTAAATCTTTGCTATAAATTCTGTGCCTTAAAAGTGTGACCTCAACTATCACCTGATGAAGGAACGGCGCTCCGAAAGCTAGTGTGCTTCCAATTAAACCTATTGGGCTATAACCTGGTGCTGTGTGATTTTTTTTAACTTTGTACACCCCAGTACAACACCGGCATCTCCAACTTATGACTTAACAAATAGGCTCAGTTGACCAGTTCCACACATCATTTTTTACATCACTATAAAACGGTACAATTACTGGGTTTGGATGGAATTGATGAGGGTTGCTGAGGGCTGGACCATAAATCTTTAAATCTTTTTAATATGCTTTAACTTGTGAATGAGAGTATTAACAGAATACTGCACAGGTCTATATGTGTTCCACTCTGTTTATGAAAGGAGGCAGTTATAAAATAACAGATTGGCTGCATAAAAAAATCAAGTGGGCAAGTTTCTAGATACCTTAACCCAAAGTATGATACTTATTGACCAGTGTGAGGCTACTCCTGGTTTTAATTGCCTTGTTATCAAATCCTTTCATAATCTTGACACAGAGCATTGAGACTGATGTGCAGCAAAGGACCGAAGCAATTATGTCCCTATGCGGCTCTTATAGAGGCATAAGTGACGGCCATTCAGCTCATATTAGCCTGTTGCTAATTGAAAATTTGGAAATCTAGAATATTGTCACATTTTGACAACAGAATAACTCAAAACAAAGAGCTGTGTCGCTGCAGCTGTATGAGGTGTTACTGAGAGGGCACCTGGAGTACATTGTGTTGTTTGTGTTTCTGTAACTGAGAAGGGATGGACCTCCATCAGAAACAGTTTAATGGCTGCTCGTAATCCACGGGGTTGCTGTGTCATTTAATGTCTCGAATCTGTTACACAAGGACAGGAGGAGACCGTTCAGCTTTTCCAGTCTATTACACAGGGCCACGAGGAGCCCATTCAGCCTCTCGAGCCTGTTACGGAGGTGCCAGGAGTGTTTACTTAACTTTCAGGTCTGTCGCACATAAATATTAGTTTTAAATTAGTTTTGGAATAGGAAAGACCTGAAGCAAACATTAAAGTTCTAACTTTGTATAAGGCCAATTTTGAAAGTGTTAGGCGAGCCCTGTGAAAGGCTGTTTCGGATACCCTATTCACAGGTAAAGGGATGTTTGGAAAATGCAAGGCCATCAAAAACTGGTTTTAGAGAGTCCAGAACCAACGTGCTCCTACTAGTGAGAGGGGCAAGGCTGGTTGGTGCAGGGAGTGCTGGATGGCTAGATATATTGATGCCATTGTCAAGGTAAGGTAGGAAGCATTGGTCAGGTACACAGAGCTGAGATCAAGTGAATCCTGGGAGGGGTATAAGGGCAGTAAGTGTATAGTCAACGGGGAAATCGGGCCAAAAAATGTGGCCATGAGATGGCTTTAGAAATAGTGTTAACGAGGCATTGAAGCTACTCTAGACCTCTTTTAATCGCAAAATATTAACTAGGGAGAGAATAGGACACGTTAAAGATCAGTAAGGCTTCATATGTGTGGAACGATAGGAGATGGAAGGGATACTTAACAAATATTTCTCCTCAGTTTTTAACGTATAGGAGGTTACAAGAGAGAGAGAATGAAGAAATATATGGTGATATCTTGAATAGTGTCTATATGAAAAGGAGATGCTGGACATTTTAAAACATATAAAGGTGAACAAATCCCTGGGACCTGATCAGTTGTATCCCAGAAGTTTGTGGGAAGCTAGGAAAGAAATTGCTCAGCCTTTTGCTGATATATTTGTAACATTGAGTTCCACAGGTGATGTGTCAAAAGACTGGAGGGCTGCTAACGTGGTATGATTATTTAAAAAATAAGGAAAAACCAGGTAACTATAGACCGGTGAGCATGACATCAATGGTGACTAAATTGTTGGAGGGGATTTGAGGGAAAGGATGTACATGCATTTGGAAAGACAAGAACTGAAGAGGGCTTTAAACATTGGAGATCGCGTCTCACTTACTCGTTTTTGAGGAAATGATGAAGATGATTGATGAAGGCAGGACAATGGATGTTGTCCTTATGGAATTCAGTAAAAAAACCAAAATGTTCTACATGGTAGACTGGTTAGCAAGGTCAGATTTCCTGGGATCCAGGGAGAGCTCGCCATTTAGATCCAACATTTTCTTGAATATTGGAGACAGTGCGTGACAGTGGACATCTGTTCATTGGACGAGGAGACCTGTGACCAGTGGTGTGCCGCAAAGATCAATAGTGGGTCCACTGCCTTTTGTCACTTATACAAATTATTTTCATTTGAGTATATGAAGTGCGGTCAGTAAGTTTGTAGATAATTCCACATTTGGTGGTATATTCGACTGGGAAGAATGATATCTCAGAATATAATGGATTAGGTGAGCTGAGGAGTGGCAGATAGAGTTTATTTTAGATAAATGTGTGGTGTTGCATTTTAGCAAGAAAAATCCGGGCAATACATATAGGTAGGGTCCTGTCGAAAATTGCCAATCAAGGATAACTCCATAGAAATTATAGAATCCCTACAGTGAGGAAACAGGCTATTCGGCCCATCGAGGCCAAGCTGACCCTCTAAACAGTATCCCACTGGACAAACCCCTACCCTATCTCCCTGACCCTGCATTTCCCATGGCTAATCCACCTCGCCTACACATCTCAGGTTACTATGCGAAATTTAACATGGCCAATCCACCCTTATCTGTATATCTTTATACTGTTGGAGGAAAACAGCACCCAGAGGAAACTCACACAGACACGTGGAGAATGTACAAACTCCACACAGCCAGTAATTAAAGGATGGAATTCAACTGAGACCGCTGCCCTGTGAGGCACCTCGTGGTGCAGGCTCTCAGTTCCTAGAAAGTGTCGTCACAGGCAGATAGCATCGTGAAGAAGGCACTTGGTGATCTTCCCTTTATTGGTGCGTGCCTTGAGTCTCAGCGTTTGCATGGCATGTTGCATCTGTACAGGACATTGGTTTGTCCACTTTTGTAATACTGCTTTTAATTCTGGTCTCCCTGCTGTCGGAAAGATGTTGTCAAACTTAAAAGGGTGCAGAAGAGATTTGAAAGACTGTTGCAGGTATTGGAGGGTGAGAGTTAGAGGGAGAGTTTGAATAGGCTGGGACGGTTTTCAAGTGTTGAGCCTGAGGGGAACTTTAAAGAGGTTTATAAAACCATGAGGGGCATAGATAAGGTAAACATTCAATGTCTTTTCCCAGGATAGACGTGTCCAAATATAAAAAGCAAAGGTTTAAGGTGAGAGGAGAAAGATTTAAAAAGGGACATGAGGGACAACATTTCACACAGAGACTGCTGAATGTATGGATTGAACAGCCAAAAGAGGTGGTAGAGACAGGTACAGTTACAACATTTAAAAGGCATTTTGATGGAAACATGCATGGGAAGTGTTCAGAGGGAGATGGGCCAATTGCTGGCAAGGGGGACGAGATTAATTTAGGATACTTGGTCGGTATAGATGACCAGACTGAAGGATCGTTTTCCGTGCTGTACATCTCTGAGAGTCTATTGACACTTGAATATTTAACATGTGAACAGGAGGAGGCTATTCAGCGCCTGAATTCTGTCAGTCAGCTTGTTTTCTTAATTACTAACAGTCAAATACAAAATAAATCATTCAGATTTTGATGGTGTTTTACAGAAACAGGCTTTTTAGTCAAGAAAAGCTGTAAGGAATGTGAAGAGGCCATTCAGTCCCTCAACTCCATTCCACAGGAGCAGCAGGTGAGCACAGAACTATTGGAGCCTGTTACTCTGGAGCAGGAGGAGGACATCTACTTTCACAAAACTTAGATTAGAAGGCAGTCGCTCAGCTGCTGAAGCCTGGAACACAGGAACAGGAGGCCGTCATTCAAATGCTCGAGACTGGGACACAGGAACAGGAGGGAGTCATTCAACTGCTCGAGACTGGGACATAGGAACAGGAGGCAGTCATTCAACTGCTCGATACTGGGACACAGGAACAGGAGGGAGTCATTCAACTGCTCGATACTGGGACACAGGAATAGGAGGCAGTCATTCAACTGCTCGAGTCTGGGACATAGAGACAGGAGGCAGTCACTCAACTGCTCGAGACTGGGACACAGGGAAATCTGGAGGCTAGTGACGCCCGAGGATCCTGTTACGCAGGTGTTAGCTGTATTATCCTCGAACTGATGCATTGCCATTCAAGCGTTAACTTTATTGGTAATTATTGGGTTATGACAACACTCCATAAATGTTGTCATTTTGTCTAAGAACAACAGACTTATAAGGGTTCACTTTGTCTGAGAGAGTTCAATATCTAACCGTATTGACGCTGCGTCCCCAGCGACCCAGACACTAATATAGGATAATAAAAAGCTTCATTGATGGCTTTTAATCTGGGACATCTACTCCCCACTATCTGTGGGGTAGTTGCAATTTGGCTAGCTTGATAAAGAATCGCTTAAGCTGCCAAATAAAAGAGCTAAACCAGCCATTATGTTTCCTAAATATCTGTCTGGGAAACATCAAAGGAAGCGTTTACATGAGGTATAACAAATAAGGAAGGACATTCATTTTAAGAACAGCTATCCGACCTAGCCAGGATGTTGGAACTGCCTCCCATCTTTGAAAGTCTTATATAATTTTGTTGAACAAATGGACATAGTTCACGTTAAATAAATGTTCAAAGACAGATGCAATCAATATACCGAAATAGAGAAATACCTCCCCCCTCCCCACTCCCGTGACCATTTAAAAGTAAACCAGGATTTGCCTTCATTATCCGGCATTTCCCTAAGACCTCCCATAAGCATGACCACAGCTTTGTAAAATTAATCTTATAGCCCGAAAAGGCGATAAGCCAATTAATGCATCACATCACGTGAGCTGCCGAAATTGTGGGATTTGACAAAAATATAAGACCCACATCTGCATACAAAAAATCTTATGTGACTTCTATCCCACTTCTGGGATAGGTATGTTGCGTTAATATTAAAATTGTTGCAGGGATGGGGAAGAGATCAACCCTCGTGTGGCATTTGTGCGGGTAAAAGAAGAAAATAAAATCCCTACTTGTGAGGTAGATCTGCCTCCAGACTTCCACCAGCTCTTGTTCTGCACACAAATCCACTAATTGCTTACATCATAACGAGAGTATTGGGGGAACTTTGGACGTTCTGTCCACCGTGGGGCCATAAGACAGTTAAAATCTCCTTCTACAATAGTCTGCCACGATGCAAGATAACTTACTTTAGAAAATGCATCTAACAAGATTTTAAGAGGGTGCGCCCGGTTTGGGGGGCGGGGGTGCAAGAAACACTCAAAATACTGTATCATTTCCCATATTTCCCAAAGACTTTGGGAATGATGATCCTTCCATCAGTGTCTAATATAATCTAGTAATTTAAATGGAAGATTCTTCCTAACTAATATGGCTTCTCCCCTATTCCTCGTATTAAAAGACGAGAAATAAACCCGATGAAACCCGCCCTGCTGTAACGTCAAATGTTCCTTGTCATCAAGGTGCATCTCCTGAAATAGGACAACATCCACCCTCTCTGCTTTAAGACGAGAAAATACATTTTTCCTCTTAACTGGCAGATGGTTCCCCTTAATGTTCCAGGTACACTCTTTAAGCACATCATTATCCACAACACATTGCAGCAACATTTCAACTCTAGAGTTTCACATCGAATTACACATCTCTGATCATTAATGAAAAAACTCATAGACCCTAAAAACTATACAAACTAAAACTACTACAACTAACAAGCTCTCAAAACTTTCCAAAGCTAAACACACAAAAAAACAAAGAACGAAATAAAATCCAAAGTTCCAATGACACTCGATTGGGGAATTTACCTCACAACACCCCCCCCCCCACACCACCCCCCCCCCCCCACCCCCGCCAACTGGGGACGCTTACATATCTTAAAACTATCTTCTGGCCGCTATCAATATGGAATCCAAGGCAATTAACAACAAAAATCGGCCTTGAACTACCCTTCGGTCGGCACTTAGTCATCACATCTACATTTGTAACTCCCTCCAGCTTGAGCTGCACCCCAGGCACAAGCAAAGACAGAGAAAAGGAGTAATAATACTTATGAAGAAGTTAAAAATGAGTACTCTACCCATCCCCGACTATAATTTAACACTAGTTAATACCAGAAAAATCCAACAAATTTTCTTTCAGGAGAAACATGATTATGTAAATATCCACCTTACGTTAAAATGTCCACAAAGTTTTCGCTTTCTCTGGAGAGTCAGACGAGTTCGTGGATTCATTAAAAGCAATACGGAACACCGCGGGGTACCGTAAGGAATACTGAACCCAGAGTTCCCTTACTCTTCTCTTGATCTCATCAAAAGATTTTCTTTCCTGAATCATCGCCGCTGAAAAGTCCTGAAAGAACATAATCCTGGAGCTCTCGCGAGTTAAGCCCATTGGATCTTTCCCCTGGGTTCTGAAAGCTTCCATCAGTCTTTGTTTGTCCCCATAACTATGTAATCGCGCAAGGACAGGATGAAGGCGTTGGTCTGAGTCTGACTTCTGCTCCGTAACCAGATGAACTGACTCACTCTTCAGCGATCTCTCCTCAGTTTCCAAGTGAAGGTATCGTTGCAGCTCAGTCTCGAAAACACTCACTGGCTGACCACCTTCTGTCCGTTCCAGCAAACCGACGATGTGAATATTCTTCATCCTACCCCTGTTCTCGAGCTCGTCATCTTCTTCAGTTAAGGTGCAGACCTGTTTTTCAAGGGTGAGCAACCTCTCCCGAGAGGAATCGATCACGGTCTCTGTCGCTGCAGTTCGGCCCTTGGCATCGTCTGTTCTGTTTCCAAGGCTGTCAAGTTGCTGCTCATGTTTCTGGAGCACGGCTGAGAGCGGCTCTAGCCACGGCTGAACGGTTCTTCAATCAGGGCTTCAATCATTTCACGTAACTTGGTGGACTCAGTGACTAAGGCCTGGTGAGTAACTGGGTCAATCGAACGAGCAGAGTGGGTTGCAGCAGCGGCCTCAGGTATGCTGTATGCTTCTGACGGGTGCACCCCTTGTTGAGACTTACTCAATCCTTTCCCCAAGTTTTGTCATTTCCCTTTGACAAATCGGGATCAGTAAAGATTCTATCGCTCTTTTAGTGTTGAATTTTAAGTGAACGGCTTGGATGGGGTGGGTTAGAGAACCACTTTGCCCGTGTGTTGATGCAGAGCCCAGCAAAGCAGACCTTCCGGATCGCCGCCATCTTGTATTCCCCCTTAATATTTTATCGATATTATCATTTCATTTTGCATTATGTTCCTGGAAGTTCTGAAGCCGTGTTATTTGATACCACTGTCTACATTCCACCCCCCCCCCCACAACACTGCACATTGCTGCCCATTCCTCGATAATCCTTAACTCTGTTGTTATTTATGAACCTTCCATCTATGCCAGAAAAATATTCAGTATCTCTGCCTCCAATGCTCTGTGGGGAAGAGTGTTCCAAAGACTCACAGCACTTCGAGAAAACAATTATAAACATTATGATCTGAGTGTGAGATTAGTTTTTTGTGTCTCCTTATCTTAGAAAGGATATAATTACATTGGAAGCAGTTCGGAGATATTTCATTTCACGTATTCCTGGGGTGAAGGGCTTATATTATGAAGGCTTTAACAGATTAATCTTGGAATGAGAATGAAATATACAAGACCTTGACAAGAGTGGATTAGGTATGTACCCACTGGGTGATTGTATAGTCCAAATTTATTGTCATTGCCATAGAGCCGCTACAGTTTGGAGGCAGGGCATTCCGTCCATTAAGTACACACTTACCCACCAAGCAGCATCCCACCTGGACGTGACCCCAATCTTATCCATGTAACCTCGCATTTCCCATAACTAACCCGCTAACTTACGCATCCCTGGGCACTATGCGCAATCCACGTTAAACTGTACATATTTGGACTGTGGCAGGAAACTGGAGCACTGGTAGGAAAGCCACACAGACAGGGGGAGAATGTTCAAACTCCACATAGAGGGTCGCCCGAGGTTGGAATTGAACCCAGCTCCTTGGTGATGTGAGGCAGCAGTTCTACCCACAGGTCCGCCGTATCCCTTCGTTAGTTCTGTAAGTAACTTGTATCTGTCTAAATAAATCTGCCTGACTTGTTCTTATCATTGAACCTGACCCAGTCTAGGACCTTTATCATCGGCCATATCACCAACCTGGTTACATTTAACATTTGTTGTGAGCAGTGGAAGAATGGGACTAGAAAAAGAAAGAGTGACACCCTCAGACACAACTGGAGTGAGAAAAAAAATCACCAAGTGGGAAATCATTCAAGTGAGAATTCTCTTTCCCAGAAGTTTGGGACTGCCGAATCTTTATATTTTATCAAGTCGAGCTTCGTCTGATTTTCCATCGACAGGTGAATCAGGGATAATGGTGCATGGAGAGAAAAGTGCCGCTGGGACCTCAATGAGATGATCCATGACGTTATTTACTGGTGGAGTAGTGTCAAAGGGCCGAATGGCCCACTCGTGTCCCTCAGCCCTATGTTCTGTTGTTTCATTCAGCCCTTCGGGCCTGCAAGACGGGGCAGATCAAGGCCACTCTGATGGTTAGGTGTAGCTTTGGAAATGTACTTGGAAAGTCCAGGCTGGTTCAGGAAGTGACACTCACCCCCAATCCCTGTTTCCAGGCTTTCCCTCTCTGCAATGTCTGCTCCAGGTGTGGGTCGTGTTACAGACCCAGATTTACAGTGAATACTGCCCCCATACCCCACCCAGTGTTAACTCACACAAATCCACTGCTCACCCGAATGTAGCATTACATAGCACAACTTCCGGGAAAATAACCTGTTACTTTGAAATGCATAACATGTGAAATTAATAAATTGGAACAACAGCAGACAATTAGGCCCCTCAAGCGAGCCCTGTCATTTAATACGAACATGGCTGATCTGTTCCAAGTCAAACTCCACTTTCTTGCCTACTCCTTGTATCCCTCCACACCTCTCTAGGTTAGGGAATTTCAGACATTAACTACCTTCTGAGAAAAGGCATCACTTTGCATCTCAGATAGAAATCGATATTCCATATTCGGTATCTGTGTCCTCGAGTTCGAGACTCTACTCAGGAATGGAAACAAATTCTCAACATCTACCTTCTCAAGTCCCTTCTGTGTCTTGTAATTATCAGCAGTATCACTCCTCATTGATTTAAACCCCAATGAATAATCGCCCCACATTTTAGAGATTCTCAATAACACAACCCTTTCATTCCTGGAAGCCGGCTAATGAAAAAACCTAGTTACTTGCTGCATCAGCATGCTGACTTTATGTTTCATAACAGGAACACCCCAATCCCTTTTCAGGAAGTCTTCTCCATTAAATAACAGCCTGCCTTTTGATTCTCAGTGTCATCCACAAACTCGGATGGATATTGCACTCAGCTCCCTTCTTCAGACTATCAGTACAGAGTGTAAATAACTGATGCCATCGGACTGATAGCCGTGGTCCTCCATCAGATACACCTTTATCTTGAAGATGCATTAATCCTGTCTCTCCACTTTCTATATGTTAAGCAATCATGATCCCATGTTAATACATTCTCCATCATCCCACGAGCTTCTGTCTTGAGTAAGAACTTTTATTTTCAAATACCTTGTGGAAAAACTCTGGAAAGCCTGGTGTCTACCAGATCTCCTTTATCAAGTCCGCTTGTTACATTCTCAGCAATCTCCAGAAATACTTTGCATGATTGTACAGGGCAAGGTATAATTTCCCTTTCACAAAACCACACTGATTCTGCGTGAAGCTTTTCTGAATGTCCATGCTGGACAGGATTTCAAAATTAAGCTCGTCCCATCTGCTTTCATTTGGACCATATGCCTCGAAATGTTTCCCATTCATATGTTCGTCCAAATGAGTTTTAAATGTTGTAGTTTTACACGTATCTACCACTCTTCCTCTGGCAGCTCATTCCATACACACACCACCCTCTCTGTAAAAAACACTGCCCCTGCGTCCCTTGTACATTTTCCCTCTTTCACCTTAAACCTATGCGTTCTATGGCTGAACGCCCCCATCCTGTGGAAAAGACCTTGGCTATTCACCCTATCCTTACCTCTCATTATATTAGAAACTTCTAAAATGTCACCCCTCAACCTTCTACACTCCATCCAATACTAACTTCAATAACAAGTATTTAAAGAAAAATACTGCAAATTTTAAGCTATAGTAAACATGACAGGAAAACAATACTGAGCTAAACTTCGTACTGTGATTTGTTTTTTTCTCCTTATTACAAAACTAAGGCAGCATGAAAGGTTTACCAGTGCCAATAAGAAGTCAAGCACCTGATAACCGTTGTCGAAAGGAGGTGATGACCTCGACAGTGAAAACGTATTTATGGCCAGAACTTTAGAGTGACACATAGTCAACATTCTCCCTCCTGGCCTCCCTATGACCTTGTGTGATTGTGTCTTCTTTATCTTGCACTCGATAGAGAGAACCCCTTTCCCCATTCACACATTAATTTAAACCCATTTCATATCATCCTCTCGTTCACCACTGCTAAAAGCCGGTTTATCTTTGCCACGCCCTCTTTTCCCTGTCACAAATCTCCCACCTCTGGCAAGGTATTACAAAGCCCAGTTTCCAATGCTTTTCAGTTGTGAAGAAGTGTCACATTGGGCTTGAAATGCTAATGCTGTTTCTCTGTCTCTGCAGATGCTGACAGACCTGCTGAGTTTCTCCAGAAATGAATAGGCACAGAACACATTTTCACAAAACCAATAACTATGGATACTATGGAAATAAAAATACCAAAATTGCTTGAGAAACTGAGACCTTTGTAGAGGGTCACTAGACCTGAAAGTTTAACCCTGCATTCATTCCAGAAGATGCTGCAACATCTTCAGCAATTTCTGTTTTGGACAATTTCCAAAGAAGTATGTCAAAGATGATCAAACATCCTGTCCAACATGGAGTGCCGTGCACTAGGAACTGAACAATAACGCATGGTGCACAAGTTCCTTGACTCTGAAACTACATAAGTCTGGCATCACTGACACTCCAGAGCTCTTAATAATCGTCAGAAAGAAAAACAGGGAAACACATTCACATCAAATACAGAAGTTGACATTGTGGAAGAGAAACGATTTTGATACTTACTTTAAATGGATTGAATTAAAGTAACAAATTAGAGGCGTGACACCAGGGAGAGGCCCTCAGCAGAATGAGAATATGAAAATGCAAGTGTTACTGCATTAGAAACCAGGTTAGGTACAGAATACAGGGCTGATGGGTGAATGGGTCTCGGTGTGAACTGGGGGACAGTCAGTAGAATTGAATTGTAGATATTGCAACTCAAACTGGGTTTTCATATGATGCTGTAGACCTCAGCAGCAGCAGAAACAGAATTGTATTCAACGACAATCTGTAACATTTTCCCGACGATAATTCATCAGTCTACCATTACCATCAAGCCAATCCATGGTTCAGTGATGAGTGTGGGTGAACATGCAGGGTCGAAATCACGTGGACCTAAACCTGTTGACAACTCATTAAAGCTACTGCAATTAACTGGTTAAATTCCGACCAGCAGAACTAATGGCTGATGGAGAGAGGAAATGATCTTTAGAGACCACAATTTCCCTTCCCACGTGGTTAAAGATGCCCTCCAACGCATCTCTTCCACATCCCGCACCTCCGCCCTCAGACCTCACCCCTCCAACCGTAACAAGGACAGAACGCCCCAGGTGCTCACCTTCCTCCCTACAAACTTTCGTATAAACCAAATCCATCCGCCGACATTTCTGCCACCTCCCAAAAGACCCCACCACCAGGGATATATTTTCTCCCCACCCCTTTCTGCCTTCCGCAAAGACCGTTCCCTCCATGACTACCTGGTCAGGTCCACACCTCCCTACGACCCAGGCTCCCATCCTGGCACTTTCCCCTGCCACTGCAGGAATTGTAAAACCTGTGCCCACACCTCCTCCCTCACCTCTATCCAAGGCTCTAAAGCAGCCGTCCACATCCATCAAAGTTTTACCTGCACATCCACTAATATAATTTATTGTATCCGTTGCTCCTGATGTGGTCTCCTCTACATTGGGGAGACTGGACACCTCCTAGCAGAGCGCTTTAAGGAACATCTCCGAGACACCCCCACCAATCAACCACTCTGCCCCGAGGCCCAACATTTCAACTCCCCCTCCCACTCTGCCGAGGACATGGAGGTCCTGGGCTTCCTTCACCACCGCTCCCTCACCACCAGACGCCTGGAGGAATGCCTCATCTTCCACCTCGGAACACTTCAACCCCAGGGCATCAATGTGGACCCCTTCCCCCACGTCATCCTAGTTTCAAGCTTCCAGCTCAGCACTGTCACCATAACTTGTCCGGACTTGTCCAACCTGCCTAGCTCCTTTTCCACCTATTCACTCCACCCTTTCCTGCCTGACCTATCACCTTCATCTCCTCCCCCACTCACCCATTGTACTCTATGCTACTCTCTCCCCACCCCCAAACTCCCCAAGCTTATCTCTCCACGCTTCAGTCTCTCTGCCTTTATTCCTGATGAAGGGCTTTAGCCCGAGACGTCGATTTCGCTGCTCGTTGGATGCTGTGCTCGTCCAGCACCACTGATCCATGAAAAACAGCTGAAAACAATAGATACGACAAAGGCTATAGGCCATGACACCATTCCTGCAATAGGACTGAAGACTTGTGCTGCACAGCAAGCCGTGTCCCTGGGGAAGCCATTTCATTCCAGCTCCAACTCTGACATCTCCCTGGAAAAGTGGAAAATTACTCAGCTATGTCCCATACCTGAATAGGAAAATAATTACAATCTGACCAATTATGACACCTTCAGTCCCATCATGACAGTCAAATTGGTGGGAATTTGACAGAGTTATTAAGTAACACCGAAGTAATCAGATCAGTGTGGTTTCCTATAGGTCCCCATGTGGCGATGGTGCTGTAGTGGACATATCATTGGATTACGAATCCCGACCAGGCCAATGCTCTGGCAGCTGGTGGAAGTTAAAAATAATTCATGAAATATCGAGACTTAAAATCTGGTGTCAGTAGTAGTTATTTTGCGTCCAATGTTGATTGAAAACATCGATCTCCTTCCCTAATGTACTTTCAGGAAGTGAATCTCCCGTGCTTTCTTGGACTGGCCTAAAAGTGACTCCAGACGCACAGACATGGTCTCTGAATCGGCCAAGTAAGACACTCAGTTGTATCAAACTACTCTGAGGTGTTTAATGATAAAACCTGACAGAACATCAGGCATCAATCTCGTTATCAGAAACGGGAATGGGAAACACAGTCCTGTTGACCCTGAATAGACATCCTTCCTAACATCTGAGAGCTTGTGACGACATTAACAGACCTTTCCCACAGACTGCACAGAAACATCGGGAGAGGAGGAGGTCATTCAACGTATTGAGCTTTCCCCATGCTATTTCATGTCCTAACGTCTCCTCAATGCAGTTTTCCCCACACAATGTTCATATCTCAAAATATGTTTAAACATTATGAAATATAGTGCCTTCGGCCCATCAATATATAGAAAGTACTCTGATAATGCTTGTTTATTAAGTACGATGTGACTGCAATGCGATTCGTGAACCGTTTTCGATAAAATGAACTATCATCCCTGCTTCCTATCTGTCACACCTTGTCAAAGTTTTATATATCTTACTGAGATCTCCACTCATTTTCCTAAAGCCCGTGGAATACAGGCCCAGTCACCCCAAACTTTGCTCCCACAACTAACCTGTCATCCCAGAGATCAGTCTGGTCATCCTTCACTGCACTCCCTCAATGTCAGCTTTGCCCTTTATTAGGTAAGGACACCAAAAGTACACATAATATTGCACAATGTTCGAGATGGGTCTCACCAAGGCTCTGTACAGTTGCAGTAAATGACCCTTACTCGTGTATTCTAAATCCCCCTGAAATGAAGGTGAATAAACCATTTATCTTCCTACCTGCTTTCAGCTCCTGCAATATTGCTTTCAGTGACTGGTGTACAGGGATATCCAGATTCTGTTCGATGTTACTGCTCCCACATGCTGGGTCTATGTAGACTGTACACAGCGTGCCAATGCCATTCCCAATATTGACTTCTGTATTCAGAACTCACTGCCCTACATGGACTCGGAGGGCTGCGCAGAAATAAACAAAAATGCAGCTTAAGTTAATTTATAGATCAATGCTTTTTCAACCAATCCCTTTTCAAATGATAGGCTGAAATTCAATTGAGCCCATCAAAGTACACAACCTCTCATCTTTGCCACTGCTCTCCATCTGCCAGGTATTTGCCCAGTCACTCCACTTGTCTCAATCACTTTGGAGCCTTTTTTACATCCTCCTCATCCACTCACAAGTTGACATCGTTTAGTGCTGTCAGCAGACTTGGGAATATTGCAATTGAGCCCCTCAACCAAAGATATGATGTGTATGGCAATAGCTGGATGACAAATCTCGATCCTTGTTATATCCTCCAAGCCTTTCATTCAAAAATTATGGTTTTATTCCTACTCACAGTTTCCTGTCAGCTCTCCCATTCTAAAACCATGGCCATATATTAGCCCCAGTCCCATAGGATTCGAATTTGCACAAAATACTTGGGGCTTTATCAAAACTCTTTCTGAGAATCCAATCGTATTGCGTTGATACCTTCTCCATAATTTTGCTAAAAGCCACTTTCGCAAATATGATTCATATTTGATAAACCTCTTTTGGCTTTGTCTACGCCCAATAATTTCAGTCCAATATTTTCTCTAAAACCTTTTAGTTGTTAATTTCATTTTTCCCACCAGACTAAAGTTCCCGAGCAATGCGAGGAAATTTTATTTTTGTTTTTTTTTATCTGTGAAGGCATAACTGAAGTACTTGCTCCATTTATCTGCTATTTTCCTGCCTTCAATTATCTGGTATCAGACTGTAAGGAAGCTGCACATTTTTCTCTTAATTTTGCCATTGACGTTTTTAAGAATATCTGACAAGTTCACTCATATAAACTTTGATAAGATATTCTTCAGAAATCCATCAATTCCTAGATTAAGTTACTGAATGATTGACCTTCCACAGCCATACAGTCACAGAATCACAGACCTCTGTAGTATCAGAAATACAGCACAGTCTACATCAGCCCCACTTTCCAACACAAAACCCGTCGCTCTCAATCTTATTGCATTTCAAGTTCACAACCATGTATTTTCTAATGGTTTTGAGGTTACCATGACAATTCCCCTCTCACGAAGTGCATCCAAGACCCCAACACACTTTGTGTGAAAAACAGTCCTCAAATCCTCACTAAGCCTCAAACCCTTCACTTTAAAAGTGTATCCCTTTGATTGAAAGGACCAGCTGCTGTCTATGCACCTCGTCCATGTCCATCGTAATCTTATCCTCCTGATTCACGTCCCCCTTAGCGTTCTCTGCTCCAAACTAAACAACCCAAGCTTATCCAGCCTCCCTTCATAGCTGATTTGCTCCATCCAAGGGAAGATCCTGGTGAATATCCTCTTTTCCCCGTCCAGTGCAATCACATCCTTACTGTAATGTAGCTCCCAGAACAGCACACAGCATTCCATCTTGGCTAACAAAAGTTCCGCATAGCTCTTTTTATCTATGCTTCGATATGTGAAGTCTATGTTTACGCTCCCATATGCTTTCTCAAATTGTGTGTTACCCTGTCCAGCCACATTCAGGGATGTGTGGAGAAGCACCCTCTGAGCTTCCTATTGTGCTGCCATTCATTGAGTCCTCCCCTGCCAGGTTCCTTCTACCAAAGTGGATGACCTCATATTTATCAGGGTTATATTCCACCTGCCATTGATGTGACCATCTGACCATTCCATCTGTATCTTGCTGTAACATAAGGCCTTCCTCCTCACTGCCAATTACCCGGCCAATCTTTGTATCAAACACAAACCTACTTATGAGACTCCCCCCCTCCCCCACCCCTCATCGATATTCACATCTGCATCCTTTATGGTAAGTTTTAAAATCAGGAAACATCAGCTTATACTCCAACAGGTTTATCTGGAGGCAAGATCTTTCGAAGCATTGCGTCTTCATAAGGTCGTTGTGCACTTTGATGAAGCACTTCGAAAGCTAGTGCCACCGAATAAACCTGGTGATATGCAATTTTTAGCATTGTCCACCCCAGTCCAATACCATCACCTCCGGATCACAAATATTAAGAGAGACAGCACTGATCCCCGTGGTACACCATTGGGCACTCGCCTCCAATCGCTCAAACAGCCTTCTACCACCACTGTCTGTCTCCTACCACTAAAGATGATGTGGATGCAACTTGGCAAGTCACTAATGAATCCTAACTGTTCCCTGGTTATTCTGTTCCGCTGGACACACTTGGAGATTATCTGGAGATTCTCACTTACCTTGCCTGCCAGTAGGTTTCCATGCCCCTGTGTTAGTTAGTCCCCTCCAAGTGAAGAATTTCCACCTTATTGCAGTCTTAACTGGCCTGTCCCAGATCCTGCCATTATTTGCCTTGGATGTGGAATAGACAGCGAGGGAAGTTAATTACCAACTTGTCATATGTTTTGTGAACTTCCTAAATTTCACTGTGACCCACCTTTCATTCTTTGAAACTCTAGAGAACGCAGCCCGAGTTTCCTCAACAGGCACTCTCACCATCTGAGGGATTAATCTGGAGAATGTCCATTGCACTTCCTCTGCGATCAGTATATTCTTTCTGAGTTTCGGTCACCAAAACTGTACACAATACTCCAGGTACATTCCCACCAACACGCAATGAAACTGGTTCAACATGTCTTTACTTCAATGTTCTGACTCTCTAAAATTGAGGCGAACCAAACTTTAACTTTCCACTTACATATATTCCTCCAAATACCCTTCACATTCATTGCATTTACGAACTCACTGAGATCTTATAGAAACCCTTCCGAAAATCCAATATATGCCACATCTAGTGTTTCCCCATTATCTATGTTTGTATGAAACAACTTCAAATAATTTCGAAGTTTATCAAGTATGATTTCTCTATCAGAAATGCATGCTAATTCCCTCCATTGTTGCTGTTAACTTCTAAATAGCAAAAATGTCATCCTGTGTAATAGATTCCAACGGTTTCACTACAACTCTCAAGGTAACTGGTCTGCAGTTATCCACACTATGTCTTTTTTGCCCTTTGTAGCTGTTTGGATCACTTCCATTCATGTATAGTGCTTGTTTCACATTTATCCACAATAGTTTCTGGTCTCTGCAGAATGTACAGGAAAATAGAACACAGAGTCATCGACAGTGCAATTAGTCATACTACTGGTGCTTTATTCCCGACATTTTGATAGGAAGTATATCTGTTTCGACTTAGCAATGCTCAATTCAGCTCCATGTTCAAGTGCTACCTTGTTAATGATATAAAATGACGTTGTGTCTTTTGCTCCAGGAGTCCGATATGATCACTTGGTATTACTGGGTGATTTTCTGGATATTCCTCCATGAAGACAGATGCAATGTAACTGGTTGTTTTCTTGGCCATTTCCCTGTTCTCCACAATGACCTCTCCTCTCCTGATTACAAGTTTCCACATTTGACCTTGCTTTTATTATGTTTCCTTTGAAATATAGATCGCAGATTGATGCAGTCTTTGTGTTCCTGTTCGTTAGCATGTGTGTTCTGTTTTTGTTTTCCTTTTCAGTTCATGGCCTTCCTTTTTTGGATCGTTAATTTTTGAGAATTCTCAGGTTTCCACAACAGGTGGCATTCTTCTGAAGTCACTTCCTCTGATTAATATATTTTCTAATTTGTTATCTTTACCATCATTGAGTCACTTTCTCACTCTTTGGTGTTTGTACCTGAAATAAATAGATGTATGCTTCAGACTTTGCAGTATTTCTAAAAACTCCTGGTCCTGACCAGTTATATTCAGGAACACCGCACGAGGATAGGAGGATAGAGAAGAAATTGCAGGAGCATTGCTTGCCTCTTTTCTATCATCGCTGGCCAACGAGTGAGGTCCTGGACAATTGGAATGTCACGAATGCTGAGCCTGTATTCAAGAAATGCTACAAAGATAAACCTGGGAACTAAAGACCAGTAATCCTAAAACCTAGTGGGTAGGTTACTTTAGAAAATTCGGAGAGATTGGATATACATGCATTTGGATAGACAGGGTGTGGTGCGGAGTAAGATTAGAATGTTGCTGGAAAAGCAGAGCAGGTCAGGCAGCATCCGAGGAACAGGCAAATCGATGTTTCGTGCAAAAGCCCTTCATCAAATTCAGCACGGGAGGTTGTGCAAGGGAGATCATGACTCACAATTATTTTGGAGTTCTTTGCTCAAGTGACCAGCAACGTTGAGGATGTCAGGGTGGAATACGTAGTCTGGATGAATTCCAAGGTTCTAAGGTTGCATAAGGTACACCGCTCTGGAAGGTTAGACCACATGGAATTGAGGGGGAGATGGCAAATTAGGTACAAAATTGCCTTGATGGCAGGAAGCAGAGATTAATACTGGAAACATGCTAGTCAGGCTGGAGGTGTGTGAATAGTGGAATGCCTCAGGGATTGATGCTGGGACCACTGCATTTTGCATATATCTATGATTTACATGAGAATGTACAGGCATGATTTGTAAGTTTGAAGATAGCACTAAAACAAGCGGCATCACGGAGAGTGAGGTAGGTTATCAGAAATTTCAGAAATTACATCAGTATCTTGATCAGCTGGAGAAGTGGCTGAGAAATGGCAAATGGATTTCAATATAGACCAGTGCAAGTTCTTGCATTTTAGAAAGTCAAATCAAGTTTGGAGTTTCATGGTGAACAGTTGGGTCCTAAAGAGTGTAGTGGGACAGAGGGACTTTGGAATTCAGGTGCATGGTTCTCTGAAAGTTGATTCAGAGGTAGACAGTGAAGAGAGCTTTTGGCACACTGGCCTTAATCGGTTTATATCACTGAGTAGCGAAATTAGGGAGTTACGTTGCAGTTATCCATGATGCTGGTGAGGCCATATTGGTAGCATTATGTTCAGTTTTGTTCACTTTGCTATAGGAAGGATGTTATTAAACTGGAAAGAGTGCTGAAAAAAAATACAAGGATATTGCCATGGTCTCCATGGTCTGAGTTATAGAAAGAGGTTGGGCAAGTTCGGACCTTTTACTTTTGTGTGCATGAGACTGACGGAGGATCATATTGAAGTTTATAAGTTCATGTCAGGAATGAATAAAGTGAATGCACCCAGTCTTTTTTTTCCCAAGGTTTGGGCAATCACAGACTAGAGAGCATCAGTTTAACGTCAGAGGGGATAGAATAAAAGGGAACCTGAGGAACAGCCTTTTAACTGGCTGTTACGAATATGGAATGAGAAGTGATTGAGGCAGATACATTAACAACATTTAAAAGGCATTTGAACAAATACATGGATAGTAAAGGATTAGAAAGATACGGGACAATGGCAGGTAAGTAGGATTAGCGAGGATGGGCATTTTGGTTGGAATGGACCAGTTTAGGCTGAAGGGCCTGTCTCCGTGCTGTCGGACTCTATGACTCTAACAACCATTGCTTGTCTCCCACTGAATGTTATGTTGTACTTTCCAAATTCCCTGAAGATATCTTGACACTCTAGCCTCCAGTCTTCCATGAAGTTTGACTAGAATATTCAAGCATTCTATATTGTATGCAGACACCTTGTAAAATGCACCTTATAAATGCCATTGTTCCTTAAAAGCTGCTTCAGACTAAGGTTAATAATTCGTCCTTCTGACCACACAACATCAAATCCGAAATAACCTGCTCTCTACTTTGCTTCACAGCATACTCTTCAACCCACCTCATATACACTTATGGAACTTATTATTCACAGCATCAGCTGTCATTTAGTTAACGCAGTTTAGATACAACTTGAGACCATCTAATAAGACTGCAGTATCCACAATACTTGCCTAACTTATTTCCAGTGCATATGATGCTCAGATTTTCGGCTACCGTTTTGGTTTTGATATATAACACACCAATATTTGCTTCTACTTGCTATCATTAAACTCTAACTAAACTGATTCTGTGGAATCTGAGGGACAGGTCTGTGTCATCATTAGTGATAGATCTGGACAAGACATACAGGGAGGCTCACCTCGACGCTGAGATGATCTGAAAAAAGTCCCACGAAACTGGACAGGCAACAACATCCTCCTCACTCTGTTAGGATAAGAGTTACCATATACTCTCTGCTCCCTCACACGCACTGTATATCTGTTATAGCACCGACGCCGGACAAGGTTCATGCTCTGTCTCCAAATAAGGCTCAGGCACTACCACTCTCACTAATGATTTCAGCAACTAATAATACTATATGGATTCAAAACTGTCGACTGACTCATTCCATACACCTCACAACTCCCCCCACCTACACCAGGACAAGCAGCAGGGTCACCCATTCCCACTCTCCCTTCATCCCTTTCTCCCATTCCAGGAGAAACAGCCTGGAATAGGATAGAAAGTGCCAAGCCGGGTAGTGGAGTGCCCGATATCCATTCCCTCATTCCCCTCCCCCCGTCATGTGGGGAGGACTCTTTAAGAGCTTGAGAGGACCAGGACGCCCCGTGTGGAGAATCTGAAACATCCACTTCCTGCTGACCAGTTACGGAGCAATGTTCAGTGAAAGACAATTCTCCGTTTAAACCCACTGGCAGTTCCAACAACAGTCCTTTCACTTACAAAAAAAACACATATACCTCACTGCACAGAGACGCAGACACAGAAATACACAGACGAACACACACGATACTTACAAGGAGATAGGTATACATACATGTATAAACACACAGATACAAATCAACATAAATACAGATAGAAAAACAGGCTGAAATACAGACAGAGAGATGTAGTTATGAAAACACACAGATAACAAGCACATATACACACACACGCGCACACACAGGCACACACACATACAGACACACACAAACAGAAGCACAGACACATGCACAAACACTTACTCACATATAGATACACAGAGTCACAGACGCTAGTGTCGTTAAGACACAATCGATAAGTTTTTGATTTGTAAAGGGATCAAGGATTCTAGGGAGAAGGCAGAAGAATGAGGACGAGCTACATATAAGAAGTTATTGAACAAATTTCCGACTTGATCGGCTGAAGGGCCTCAATCTGCTCATTTCCTTAATGCTCCTGTGGTATTATGCTATCAGACATTCTCTTCCTGAGACAGCAGCAGAGGCTGGGTGCGATACATATTCAATTGGAAAGGGTCAGCGGGAATGTGGGATAGGTTTGGTGTCAGGAATGGATTATGTTCCAAATTATTCCTAATTATTCTGTCGGTATGTCTGAAAAGAGGTGGTGATTTGATGTTCAGTTAACACAGTTTTCAAATAACAGTCCCACAATGAAATAAGGACGTCCCTTTCACTTTAGTGTTGTGCTACCTGTGGTGTCCTCATCCTCAGGGAGCAGTGAAGACTCGGTTATTGAAGGTATTCAAGGCTGAGCTCGACTGATCTTACTGGACAGGAGTGTCAATGTTTATTGGGAACAGACAGGAAATGGATGGTCAGACACACTCGGATCAGCCATGAACATTCTGTATGGTGCAGCCGAATGGGAAACTTCTGCCCCATCCCATGTGTTGTTCCCTCAATCCACCCTTGAGGCTGTAACAGAGATATACTGCTTTCCCTACACCATGTGGTGTTCCCTCAATCCACCCTTGAGGCTGTAACAGAGATATACTGCTGTCCCTACCCCATGTGTTTTTCCGTTAATCGACTCTCGAGGCTGTAACAGGGTTGGGGACCACTCCATTCAATCAGACAGGATCGTTAAAATGACTCAGTAAGAGACCATTCCATCCCCTAAGGAATTACGCAGGAATATAGAATGAAGTAATTCAGCTCGTTCAGTACACTACGCAGTCCAGGAGGAGGCCATTCAAACAACCTGAGCTGCTACACAGGAACAGGGAAGCTGTCGCTTACAGGAACTAGAGATTAAAGATATATGTTTATTTTCAGGCTGCAAAGCTGTAACTGATGAAGTGCCTCAGAGATCACTGTGGGGTCATCAATGTTCAACAATCTGTATCAAAGATCAGGAGGAAGGGAAGGGAATGGCTTGGAGCTCAATTAGCTCGTACACCAAGATTGTCATTCAATGTGTCGTCAAATGGAGGTAGTGAGTCTGCAATGTGTTACAGACAGGGTAGGTTAGTGAGCAAACCTTCAGCAGAAAAAACTTAATGTAAGTTGTCTATTTGGCATGAAGGTTGAAACAATGGTAAACAATTTAAATGGAGAGAGATACAGGAGGTTTCCATGTTCTTGGAACATATGAAGTCAGATGCAGCAAGTGTTTTGGAAGGTAAGTGGAATGATGCTGTTTTTGGCAAAAGGTATCAGGTTTAATTGCAGGAATGATTTACTGCATCTGTACAGGGCATTGCTGAGACCACATCTGATGTACTGTGTGTAGGATTGATCCCCTAAACTAAAATGAAAAGATATAATTATTTTCGAAGATTTTCAAAGAGGTTTCCCTTTACTCATTCCTGGAATGCCGGCCTTTTGTTATGGGGGATTATCAGTTTTGATCTTAGCTGAGAAATAATATTGAACTATCCATGACTTTCTGAAAAGTGTATCAGCTGGATGCATATTAACTCCTGTCAGCGAGACTAAAGATATAGAATAAACTTTAAGAAAAAGATGCGTTGATGTTAACACACATTCTATGAAGACACCTACCAATATTTACAAATTACAAAGACACACGTAAACATGTCTTCAAATTATAAAGTGGGGACATCTTATTTGCGATTGGAAGGAATTGTGTACAACAAGAGCAATGACACACCTGCATAAAAATCCACAATCAGGTTTTCCAGAGAATGTTCCAGGAGATCGCACATGGTCCAGTTTGGTGTTCAGTGACAAAATTGCATGTTCCAACACAGAGAGGGAGAAAAATGTTCCCTGTCTGAGAAGGAGCAGCCGACTGATCCCTCTCTCTTACTTTGTTCCGCCCGATAGCAAAGTGTGAGACCATAACATCCTTGTGTCATCTTTACCATTTGTAAAGGATTGCTGGTGATGATTCATTGGGACCTCACCACTGCCTGAAACGAAGGGAATTAAGCCAAATCCCACTGTTCCAGAAAGAAATCCCACTACCAGTAGCTTATGTGAGCAGAATAACTTCAAAGGCAGAATAATATTTTGTAGCATTCTATCATTTCACCATTTGTTCTGAGTTCAACTTTCTGCGGCTCACATTTCTCAAGAAAATGGCGGAGTCTGAGACCTAAACCATTGGCCACATCACTAAACTGGCTGCATTTAAGATGGGTGTAACCAGTGGAGGAGTGGGACTGGAAAAGAACATAATGACCATCCAACATTTGTTGGAACACAAATGAGAATTTCCCAAAGGGCTGTTCAAGTGGAAATTCCCTTCCCCAGGGGACTGTCGTGCCTGGATGTTTGCATTTATTCAAATTTGTTTTTGGTATGTCATACTATGGTATACAGACAGAAATGTGCTGCTTTGAGCAAAAGCACAGGAAACGGTGACAAAGTATTTAATAGCCCTCTCCTGCTGCTGAGTCCTGTGTTGCTGTGTTCTATTCAACCCCTCACACCTCCTACAAGGAACAGATGGAGGCCACTTGCTCCAAATACCTGGTCAGCAGTAATACAGAATCTCATTCAGTCCATCAAGACTGTCACACATGGTTTGGTGTCGGTAGGAAAATGTTATTTGTTTCGACAGACGCCTCTGGTCTCTTTACAGAGTATTTCCACTCTTCAACTTGTGGTTCATTTGTTGGTGATATCATAGACCCAGATTCACCGTGAATACAGTCCCCATACCTCAACCAGAGATGACTCACAAAATACTTTACTCTCTCTGATTGCAACATTCAATAAAAAGGACATTCAGGAAAATTACAGCCATTAATTTTGTAATTACTGAACATGAGGACAAAAGGAACAGTATCAGGTAATTTGGATGATCAAGCCATTGCATAACATCATGGCTGATCTACTGTTGACAGCAACTCCTCTTTATTGCCCAATTAGAACATAGAACATAGAAGGATACAGCGCAGTACAGGCCCTTCGGCCCTCGATGTTGCGCCGACCGAATCCTACCTAACCTATACTAGCCCAATAACTTCCAAATGCCTATCAATGCCCGCTTAAATGACCATAAAGAAGGAGAGTTCACCACTGATACGGGCAGGGCATTCCATGAACTCACAACCCGCTGTGTGAAGAATCTACCCCTAACATCTGTCCTATACCTACCACCCCTTAATTTCAAGCTATGTCCCCTAGTAACACCTGACTCCATTAGCGGTATAAGGTTCTTAGTATCTACCCTATCTAAACCCCTAATCACCCCTTCACCCCTTAGTTCTCTGACAGGTCAAAAATCCATCTACCTCCTCCTTAAATGCTTTCAGAGATAAATCTCCCCTAACTCTCTCGCCCAGATAATTTCTAACAGTGATTACCTTCGGTGAGAGGAAAGCCCTCCCTACACATACACCGTCACCTCTTGATATGAACAAGAGGCGAACACAGGGGCTCAGGAAAGAGCGAATTGCTTCGATACCAAGGCAGTATTTGACTGAGGATAACATCGGGACCACCTACTTGTTTGATCTGAATGTGGATCAGGTGTAACCTTCCCACTGGACGGGGTCTTTCAGAACACAAATAAAGAGGTTTGGGGTCAGTCGCCAACAATCCTCTCAGTCCCGGGACATCTCTGCAGGAGATCCTCAGGTTAGCCTCCTCAGCACAAACATCTTCAGCTAGTCGATCAATGTATTTTCCCATCATAAGATCTGAAGTAGGTATGATGACTGAAAATCACAGAATGTTCAGAACATTTTGTCCCCCATCAGTTCCTGAACCATTCTGTATCCATGTGCAGCAAGACCCGGACAGCATTCCGGTTTGTGCTGATAAAGTGTCGGTAACATTTATGTAACAGCACGGCCGGACATTGCACATTTCCACAGTTAGAAGAGGAGCTCATTCAGCATCTCAAGCTGGTTGCACACGGGTATGAGCTAGCATTCAGGAACAGGAAGAGTGACACCACATTCAGTACTCCTGCCTGTTACACAGGAAGAAGAGTGGTCTGTTCATTGCATCGAGCAGTTAAACAGGAACAGGTAGAGCCCAATCAGACCCTTAAACCTGTTCCATGAGACCAGGAGGAGGTTATTCATCCACACGAGACAGTTATACAGGAACAAGAGGGGGTCACAGATATTCTAACATGACAAACCAATGAAACCGAGACTACACTGATAGAGGAGACCATGATGTTAATCATGGTTCCATTGTTTGTAGAACGTGTGCTGCTTTAACATAGTTTACTGGCAATGAGGAGGGAAGCCAAACGATTTGTGCCAAATCTCAAGGATGTATTTCGATCGCCGATAAGGCACACCCATGTTCTCCATGGAGATCAGAATCTGGTGGGAATAGTTAACAGTTTTAGCATGGAGGTATTGTGGCTGCTGTAGGGATTGCGGATAACGAGACTTTCAGTGCAGGACTGCACACCGAATGCACTATTAATGTGGGGAGAGTTTATTCAAAGGTTGGCCCTCTGTCTCTCTCATGCGAAATGGGGATTGGGTGTGGAGTGAGGGGAATATTCTCAGAGGCTCTCAAACTATCGACAATCATGCAACCCGAGTGAAAAAGAAGCCATGGAATATTTCACTGTATCAGTGTCTATTTAAAACACCGTGACTGACTGTTCCTCCCCCTCAAGTTTCAATGCAATCGCCTCTCATTCTCTCACAACGCCAGAGATAAATCTTCACTGTCTCCTCTTGGTACCATAATCCCAGGGATTAGTTTGGTGAAACTCCATTGCACACTCTCTGTGGCAAGGCGATCATTCCTTATAAAGGAGAGAAAGTCTGTCCACAAAATCCCAAATACTGCCTCAACAACACTCTCAGCGATGATCACAATAACTCTTTTTCCTCTTCGACATCTCCGTTTCTTTCCTGTGGCGTAAGAAGACTTTCCTTCTCTCTACACTGCTGGAAAGAGTTAACGCTTTTATATGAAGGTATAGTTGCTGCTGTCGGGATTATGGATAATGTGACGTTCATTGCAGGATCACGCACCAATTGTACTGTATTAATGTTGCGACCGTTTATTCAAAAGCCAGAGCCTCTCTCTCTCTCTCTCTCTCTCTCTCTCCCCAACTCTCCTTTTCCTCTCTTTCTCTCTCTGTCTCAGTTGAAATAGGGAGTGGGGGTGATTGGCTGGAACGTTCTCAGAGGCTCTTAAACTATCGAGTATCATGTAATCTGAGTGAAAAAAAGCCATGGAGCTTAGCACTGTATTATTGTCTGTTGAGAACATGATGTGTGATTGTCCATCCCCATAAGGTTCAATGCAATCACCTCTTATTCTCTCACTGAGCTTCACTCACTGCTCATGGTGCCATCATCCCAGGGATTAGGCTGGTGAAACTTGAGAGTAAGTCTATCCACAGTACCCCAAACACTGCCTCAACAAAACTCACAGGGATGATCACAAAGCACCTTTTCTCTCACTTAGACATCACCATTTCTTTCCTGTTTTACAAAAAGACATTCCTGCTCTATGCCCTGCGACTGACATGGAATTTATAAGTCCCTTACATCTGTACGTCCGCATCAATAAAGCCAGCACCAGAGATTCCTATGGAGATTTGCATCACTCCAAATAGCCGATGATCACGTACCTGAATGGAAATAAGATGTAGCAATACAGAAAACAGGCAGAAAAAGGAAACTATCTTTACCTTTATTCTTCTCTCACAGGATGTATGCAGCCCTGGTCAGGGCTGCATGTTATGCAGATCTTGAACTGAGTGGATGGTTCAGCTGTTCCACAGTACCGTAAAGAGTAAAACGCACAGCTATGGATTTGTAGTGTCACAACACAGGATAAATCTTCCTGCTTAATTAAAACCAGCAACAGAGAAAAGATTTATCCCATGCAGTAATCTGTGATAATTCTAGACTCCAAATCTATTTTAAGTAAAAATTAACAACTTTATTTCTTAAAGTATAACAGAGAATAATAAACGAACAACTATTTACAACTTCTTCCTTTAACCTGTTTTTGACCTTCCCCCTCCACAATACTAGTCCGATAAGACTCCTAATTAAGATTTATAAAACAAAACTTCTTATCTCAAGACCAGGAAGCTTTTGGTTATTCTCCATATTCCTGACTTCTTTTCTTCTTGGGGACTCTGCTTCACTAGTTACTAGTCAAGAAAGATACATATAGGAGAGCTATTTTTCAGGCAGTCTTTGCATGCTGGTACCTTGGCAGTTCTCCTCTCAACTGTCCAATTTTCCATGGTCTTGTACCGCCAAACTATTGGATTGTATTATTGGCTGTTACGATTGTCAATATAATAAATTAAAACTTGGTTGGAGGTGGGTATTTTCGGGTATAATTTAAAACTTGTTACAGTTGAATTTGTTGCGAGACAATAAGCTAATCAGGTTGTTCGACCAAATGATACATTATGTCTATTTTTCAGAACTCTTCGTGCTGTCAGGTAGTTGTTGTTGGTTTTTCATTCTCTCAAAGGTACAGTACTCCCACGTCTTCATCACAGAAGTCACACGGAAACCTGATGAGGGAAGCATGACACATTGACTTCCCTAAAGGACTTCAGGCAAGCAGATTGGTTTTCATAACAAATGATAATTGTTGCTTTTAAACTCCCCAATTTCCTTCGTGAGATATCAACAGACTATTATTCTGTGGCTCTAGATTTTGAGTCAATGGCTTGAACACCATAAACTATCTTCCCTTATGCGAAAGAACAAGTTAAACATTCTCAATAGCAATTATTTAGTGACGGACATGTGATTACAAGGAACGTGAAACTGTTGCATCTGGATTGAACAAAGGCACAAATGGTTTATTCAGGTATTGCACTGAGACTGAGGACGGGACTGGGATATCATGATGGTGGTATTGGACAGGATTTGTGAGTGGGGAGGACATGGAGATGTAAATCTGTGAAGGACAAAATGGTTTATGGAGTTTGAGAAGAGTCTGATTCCTTCTCGCATATCAGTGAATAATGTATAAATCGTAGTTTGATAGTTATAATATATAAGGAAATCCATTTTTGTTTGGAACTAAAGATATTGACTTGCACTTTCCAAAATTTATATATAATGAGCAGAAATTCAGTTCAATCCGGTTTAGTAGACAAATATAAAGACTTAACAGGAACACCAACTATCGCGAGGATGGGATAGTAACTACCTTGAATAATCCAAAGATATCCTGGATTCGATATGCTAATGATATCCAAGGCTGAGAAAGCCAGTGAAGACCCCCGGATAAACTCCTGTCAATTGTTTGAACATTCCAGTCTAATGTTCTCAGATTCTGATCCATTGTTGGAACATTCAAATCCATAGTCCTCAGATTATGAACGATTATTGTAACGTTCCTGTCTAATGTTCTCAGATTCTGATCTTTCCTCCCCCTCTCTCTTGAGCTGCTGATCCCTGTTAGTGCTGTAAGTGATGCTCCTACTCACATGATGGGATAGCACATTGAATAGAGCCCATTTATCTTTCAACGATGGAAACTTTCCACTGGGATAATTAGGATTCACGGAGATTGACATTAATCACAGTCACTGAACAAATAGCTCCATTTAACTCCTTTGAGTTCAATATTGATTTTATTAAAATTCAAAAGAACGTTTAAAATTTACTCATTTAGCTTGGGATATGTGGGAGTGGCTGAGGGAAGGAATATTGGAGATGGTAGATTGATTGCGTGTAATCATTCAATCTGCCTTGCATACAGGAGTAATGTCAAAGGATTTTCAGAACATAAACAAGTTTCTCCGTTTATATATGGAAACATACAGTCTGCAACTACTGATCAGTGATTATAATGTCAGTAAAATATGGAGAGATCTTTTCTAGTCCATAATCTGACAGGCCAATGTGCCTACGACTACATGAGTTGTAACAGGCAAATGGCATGGATATGTTAACAGAGAATATGATGTGACACACAATTCAGATGGTTAGCCAAGGATCAGAGAGGGCAGATGAGTGTCATGCTGTTAATGTCGTCAACGTCAATCAACTGTGATTAAGTACCATGCATTGGTTTTCAATTTCAGTGTGATTATGATATTGGGGACATGGCTGCAGAGACTGGAGGGAGGGAAAATGATATTTCCCAGTCATCAGTATTGGGATGTTACTCTTTATAAATCATAAGAAAATAAATTCCAGATACATCTCCAATGTGGAATGAGGAGAGCCAATATTAACCATACGACCAGAAGACATTGGGGCAGAAATGTGGCCATTCAGCCCATTGAGACTGCTCCACCATTCAATGATGGCTGTTAAGCTTCTCAACCCCATTCTTCCGATTTCTATCTGTAACCCTTCATCCCCTTTACAATCAAGAACCTATCTGTCTTACTCTTAAATATACTCAATGACCTGGCCTCGACAGCCTTCCGTAGCAGTGAATTCCATAGATTGACCACTCTCTGCCTGAAGAGGTTCGTCATTAACTGTGGTTGAAAAGGTTTTCTCTTAAGTCAGTCCCTTTGGGTCCTAATCTCCCCTCCATTGGAAATATCTCCCCAAAATCCACCCTCTCCACGTCATTCAATATTCTGTAAGTTTCAATTAGACCTCCTAACATCCTTCTGAACTCTATCAAATATAGACCCAGAGCCCTCAGATGTTCTTCATATGTTAAGCTTTTCATTCCTGGGACCACTTTCATGGATCTTATTGAAAAATGCTCCAGGGCCAGTACATCCTTCCTGAGATATGGGACCCAAAACAGTGCACAATAATCCAACTGTAGCCTGGCCAAATCTTATAGAGCCTCAGAAGTACATCCCTGCATTTATATTCAAGCCTTCTTGAAATAAATGGAATCATTTTATTTGCCTTCCCAACTGCTGACAACTTGCAGGTTTACCTTTCAAGATCCTTGGAGTAGCAACGCTTCCCCCCACACCCCCCCAAAGTCTTCTGAACTAGATCGTTATTTAGAAAATAGTTCATGCCTTTACTTTTCCTGGCAAACTGCATGGCCTCACACTTACCCACGTTATACTCCACCTGCCACTTCTTTGCTCACTCCCCTAACCTGTGCAAATCCTTCAGCAGGAGAAAGTGAGGACGGCAGATGCTGGAGAACAGAGTCAAACAGTTTGGTGCTAGAAAAGCACAACCAGTCAGGCGGACTCTGAGGAACAGGATATTCGACGTTTCAGTCATAAAGCCTTTATCAGGAATGAAGTGGGTGGGCAGAAAGGGATTGAGAGATTGAGAGATTGGGAGGGGCTGGGAGGAAGTTACCTTGGAAAGCGATGGCTAAATGGAGGTGAGTGGTGAGAGTGAAAGGTGGAGTGGATAGATGGGATGGAAGATAGACAGGTAGGACAGTTCAACAGGCGGTGCTCAGCTGGCGGGTTAGATCTGGGATAAGGTGGAGGGAAGGGAGATGAGGAAAATGGTGACATTGCGCTGGATACCATGTGGTTGAAGGCTGGTAAGGTTGTCAGGCTCTTCCTCCAGACGAATCATGGCAAGAATGTGGCATTGGAGGAAGCCAAGAACTTGTTTGTCCTTTGAAAAGTGGTAGGGGGAGGCGAAGTATTCCGCCACAAGGAAGTGGGATTGTTGAATGTGTGATGGAGCGTGTTCCCTGAACCGTTTTGCAAGTTGACGTCCTGTCTCTCCAGTGTAGAGGAGACCAGGAGCAATGGACAGAGTAGATGACGTGTTAGGATGCATAGGATATTCTCTGCCTGATGTGGAAGGATCGTTTGGGGCCTTGGATTGAGGTGAGGAGGAAGTTGTTGGCACAGGTTCCATACTTCTTGCAATGGCAAGGGAAGGTGCCGGGAGGGGAAGGTTTCTTGTTGGAGTGTGGGAAGGCGGACGCGTGAACCTAATGAGGGAGTGGTGAAGGGAATGGTCTCTGCAGAATGCTGGTAGGGAGGGAAGTATATCTCTGGTGATGTGGTCTGACTGATGGTGGCAGAAATGCGGAGGATGATGCGTTGTTTCCTGAGGTTGGTGGTCTGGAAGGCGAGCATCAGAGGGGTGCTAGGGGGTGCTACTGCACCGTCCTGCAGCCGAAACACCTCTTCGATGCTACCTATTCCATCTTTGCACTGTTTCATAACTTAGTCAGAATGACCTCAGTTCCTTCATGTAGACCATTAAGGCACAAAGGGAATTGTTGTGGTCCCAACACTGAGTCTTGAGGAATACCACTTGTCACTGGATTCCATCCTGAGAAGGACACTTTTATCCCCACTCTCTGCTTTCTGTCAGAAAGCCATGCATCTATCCAAGCTAGCACCTTGCCTGTAACACCAGGGGCCCTAATCTTTCTCAATAGCCTCCTGCGTGGCACCTTACCAATGGAATTTAGAGAAGCAGCTGGGTAACATCTACTGGCCCTTCTTGGTCAAATCTACTCGTTACTCCCTCAAAGTATTCCAGCAGGTTTGTCAGGCATGAACTCCCATTGATGAAACAATGCTGACATGGCACTATTTTGCTAAATACTTCCAAGTATTCAGAAATCCTATCCTTCACGATGGATTCCAGGATGTTACCCACAAACAAGGTTAGGCTAATCAGTCTGTAATTTCCATCTTCTGCCTAACTCCCTTATTAAATGGAGTGTCACGTTAGCAATTTTCCAGCCTTTCCTGATTTTAGTCATTCCTGAAAGATTACCACTTTCACTTTCACTCCCTCTTCAGCTATCTCCCTTACAATGTTGGGGTGTAGTCCATATGATTCAGGAGATTGATCCAGATTCAGGCCATTCAGTTTTCTAGCATGTTCTCCTTGGTGATGACCACCAAACTCAGCTCTGCCCTCTCACACTCTTCAATTTTTGGGAAATTACTCGCGTCTTCCACCATGAACATTGATGCAAAGTTCCTCATTCATTCCTTTGTTTTCCACTACTGTCTCTCCAGCATCATTTTCCAGTGGTTCATATTCTCTTTTGCCTCTCTTTTGCAGTTTATATATCTAAAGAACCTCTTACAGTCGCCGTTGTATTACTGGTTAGCTTACCTCCATATCTAATTTTCTCTGTCCTTTTTTGCCCTCTGTTAGTCTTTGTAAGTTTCCCAATTCTCTAGTTTCCCACTGCCCCTCACCACATTATACGTTTGCTCTTTTGCTTGTATGCAATCCCTGACTTCCCTCGTCAGCCCTGGCTGCCTCATCCTCCCTGTACCATGCCTCTATTTCTCGGCAAGAATCGCTGCTGTGTCTCCTGAATTAATCTTATAATCTGCTGTCGTTGCTGTTCCCCTGTCTTTCATGCTTGACCCCTCTTCCAGTCAATTCCACCCAGCTTCTCCCTTATGCCTCTGTAGTTGCCTTTATTTAGCTTAAATACTGTTACCTCGGATTCTATCTTCTCTCTCTCTCAAATTGCAGAAGAAATTCAACCATGTTCTGATAATTGCTTCCAAAGTCTACCTTCACCCTAATATCCTTTACGAATCCTGCGTCATTAAATCCAGTATCATCTGTTCCCGAGAGGGCTCCACCAGAAGCTGCTCCAAAAAGCCATCTCATAAACATTCCTAACATTCCTTTTCATACGAACGACTACCAACCTGATGTTACCAGTTCCCCTGCATACTGAAATCACCCGAGTTTACTGTACTTTGCCTTTCCTGCACATCTTTTCTATCTCCTGGCGTATCTTGTGCCCCAGGTTCTGTCTACTCTTTGGAGCCCTGTACAAGACTTCAACTGTGGTTCTCATTCCTTTGTGGTTCCTCGATTCCACCCACGCAGATTCTACACCATCTCACCTTAGTTCCTTTCTTAGTATTGATTTAATTCCATTTCTTACTAATAACGCAAATCCACTCCCTCTGCCCATCTGCCTCTCTTTTCGATATGGTAAATATCCTTAAGTATTCAGATCCCCTTGCAGCCACATTTCTGTGATGCTCATAGCTTCATACCTGCCGATTTAATTCTGCACCCCAAGCTCATTTAGCTTATTCCTTATACAGCATGCATTAAGTTGTAACCCCATTCAGTCCTGCATTAACCGTCCCTCTTCTCGTGGTCATTCATTTGTGCAGTGCGCTTGAATTTTGATGTGTTAAACATTTCCTGATGCTCTATCCTATTTGTGTCTGTGCTGGAGATTTTAATAACCTCTCCTGAGTTCTGTACTCTTACCTCCCTCTTTTAATTCGGCTTTTCTAATTAAAACCTATAACTGCAACGCTCCCCCCAACCAACCGTCTTCCCCCCCCCCCACCCCCCCCCCCCCGCCCCTCACACACACACACATCCCTAATCAGTTTAAAGCTCTGTCTACAGCTTTGGTGAGGATTCACTTGGATTCCGGTCCCAGCAAGGTTCAGATGACGACTGTCCCATCGGAGCAGGTCCTTTCTTCCACAGTAATAAAATGTGTTTATTCAACACAAAATGCAAGGATAAAAATGCTTTTCTGTACATACCAAAACATGGAAGTTACAAAAAGACAACATTGTTAAATACACTTACTATGTGGAGCTATATAAATTTTAATGTGAATTACAAAACCATGGAAGTGGTGTACAAACTTTATCAATCATTATTTGGCCCACAGCTGAGATCCTGATTTCCCCTCTACCAGTGATTCCCTTCACTTGAGATTCCACCCTGCCTCTCACGCAGTGTCTAGAGGGGCTACAAGTTCCTGTTGGCCCAGACTATTTAAATTAATCCACCTTGTCCCTGGAACAAATCTATTGGTCTGTTGGATTGTGTTTAGCTGTCAGCCACTCAGCTCTGGGATGTTATTGGCGATAAATGATCTGGGATGGCAGCCAGTATCAGCAGGATGCTCACAGGGTATGGCACCAGACAAAGGGCTGATAGTCTGTGAGAGATTCTAAGAAAAGTTTCTGTGCATTTCTCCTCATGCTGTTTCCTGATCTGACTTCAGACACCCCTTGCTCTCATTCTGTAGCTCATTTTTTCAGTCTGTTTATCTCACTTCATTGTCTTTCTCTCTGTTTATTTCTCTCCCTCTCAGTCTAGCTCCGATCATTCCCTCTATATTCAAGCTGTCAAGTTGGAGAGCTCATGGACGCATGGTGGGCTGAATGGCCTCCTTCTGTGTTGTATTAATTCTGAAGTTCTCTGACCCACAGTAACAAGTTTTGGTGCCTGGAGAGACAAGCTGGTCCAGTGAAGGACACAATGGACAATTAACCATTATCTCTTCCTATTTTCTGACATGCAGCGATATCGATATATCTGTTCAAACAAACAGATTCCTCATATTAAAATCAACACACTTCAGACTGCCAGGCCACTGTGCTCAGTACCCTCTGCCTGTTTTCTTTTGTTGTTGGTTTTAGCTGTACTGGGATTAGTCTCTCACTCCTCGTGAGTTACTGAACCTGTGGACCTACTGCTGTGGTTCCATACACCCCCCTCCCCCACCACCGCCACACACTAGTTTAAACCCTCGTAAAGGACAATAGCAAATCTGCCTGCCAGGAGATTGCTGCCAGTTCAAATCCATCCCGTCCATCTTGTTTATATCCTATCATCGCGGGATTCCCAATGATCCACATATCAGAGACAGTTATCAGTTCATGTGCATCCCGTCCTTTTTGTGTATATCCTCCCGACTCGGGAATCCCAATGATCCACATGCTGGAAGTGCTGCCTCCCCGACCAGCACTTTGATCGTGTAATTAACTGTGCTACCTTACAATTCCTAATCTCACTCACACGTGACATATTCTACTGTCTCCAAAATTCAAATATCCTTTCAGCATAACTCCAGCAAGGCCTTTTCTTTAATCTGGTAGACTTGATAATAAAAACGTAAGTGTGACGTCAGGAAAGTGAGGTCACTGATTCAGTCCAATGACCACCAGATCTGATATCTATCCCTGCCACCAAACCTGTTTGACAAGGCATACATATGGACCGTCTATTTGCAGATGAACGAGGATAAACAGAATATTAGAAAATATCAGAGCAGACGGATGTAATTCAGCCTGTTTACTCAGCTTTGCTTTTCAATTGGATTCTAGTTATTCTGTTCCTTTCAATGGTAGGGTCTTTACCCATCATCCCCAGTGGGTCAGAAAGTTCCCTGTGTCGTTGTGTGCACAGTCCTGCGAAGGGAGTATCCAGTGCCAGGCAATGGGTTATGGGGAGTCCTAAGGGAGGCACAAGGAAAGGCTGCATGTAGTGACAATGGACTGAGGGAACTGAGAGAGATGGAATGGGCATCCTGGGACACTGCACTCAGGCAAGTGGATGGGCAAGATTCCAAAACACCCAGAGGAACCCGCGAACCAGGGCTGCTTTTACAAAAACCTGACACATTTGCTGCATTTCTCCATGGAACAAAAGGAAAAATACTGTAGATGGTAGAAATCTGAAGCAAACACGGAGACGTACTGTGGAGAGAGAAAGAGTTAACGCTCCCAATGCAGACACCGGAAGAATGTACAAAGTCCACACAGACAGGGTTCAGAGATTGGAAATGAACCCAAGTTCCTAGCACTGTGAGGCAGCATTGCTATGTCACCAGGCTGGCCAAAGCTGGATAATTGGGAATAGTATAGTTAAAAGCATAGGTAATGTTCTCCGTGATCGGGATTAAGAGTTCTGAAGGTTGTGTTGCCTACATGGTGCCCGGGTATGGGATATATCATCTGGGTTGCCGAACTTGGAGCGGGAGGGGAATCATCCAGTGGTCAGGGTCCGTGTAGGTGCCAACAGCTGGACAAACAAATGACAATGAGAAGAGCGACGGGTAATAGAGGACTGAACTATTATATCGGAATGCATGCAGTATAAACAATAAGTTAAATGAGCTTGTGACTCATCCATAAATTGGCAGGTACGACATAGTGGGCAATACAGTGACATCGCTGCAAGAGGATCAGGATTGGGAGCTGAATATTCAAGGATATTCATCATGTCGAAAAGATAGGTAGGTGGGCATAGAGACAGAGTTGTCTCAGTATTAAGAATGGAATTGAATCAATAATCAATATTAAGAAATGAAATAAGGTCAGATGGTGTAGAATCTGTGTCGGTAGAATTGAGGAATCAAAAAAGTGGAAAAATGCAGTTGGGTTTATATACAGGGAGCTGGAGTGTAAGATACACCAGGAGCTAGAAAGATCTGCAGGAAAGGCAAAGTTCCAGTGATCATATGGGATTTTATTATACAGATGGACTGGGAATTCAGATTGATTGTAGTTGGCAGGAAAACGAATTTGTGGAATGTCTACGAGATGGCTTTTGGAGCAGCTTGTGCAGGCAGACTAGATGAGGGGGTCTTAAGGTGACAGTGAACATAATATGATTGAATTTAGTCTGCAGTTTCAGACAGAGAAGTTAGAATCAGAAGTAACGGTATTGCAGCTGAATAAAGGCAATTACACAGACATGAGTGAGGAGCTGGGTAGAATTGACTGGGAGACGGGCCCAGCAGGAAAGATAGTATAACAGCAATGGCAAGATATTTTTGGAGTAATTCAGGATACAGCAGAGATTTAGCCTCAGGAAAAAGAGGCTTGCATAGAGAGGATGGGACAACCATCGCTGACTAGGGAAGTCGGGTATAGCATAAAAGCAAATGAGAAATGTTATGATGTGGCAAAGTGCAGTGGGAAACCTCAGGATTGGAAAATTTACAAAGACAAATCAGAGGGCAAACAAAATAAAATAAGGAGGGAGATTATTAAATATGGGGGTAAGCTAGCCAGTAATATAAAGGAAGACTGTAACAGTTTCTTTCAATATATAAAGTATAAAAGAGCGGCAGAAGTGAACATTGGACTGCTGGAAAATGATACTGGAGAGATAGCAGTGGGGAACGAGAAAATGGCCAAGGGACTGAATAATTACTTTGCATCAACTTTCATGGTGGAAGGCACGAGTAATACCTTAAACATTCAAGAGATTGAGGGGCCAGAGCTGAGTATGATGGCCCCCACCATGGAGAACATGTTAGAAAAAAATGTAATGATCCAAAGGTGGGTAAATAACCTTGACCAGATGGACTACATCCCAGTGTTATAAGGGAGATATCTGAAGAGGGAGTGGAGGCAATCGTGGTGATCTTTCAGCAATCACGAGTGTAAGGAACGATCCCAGAGCACTGGAAACCAACTAATGTGACACCCATTTTTAACAAGGGAGTAAGGAAAAAGACAAAAAAAATCCCACCATGAATAGTTTAACCTCTGTCATGGGTAAGATCCTGGAATCCATTGTGTAGGATGAGATTTCTGAATAGTTGAAAGTGTTTGGTAAAATAGGACAGAGTCGGCATGATTTCATCAAGGGACGTTCATGCCTGACAAATCTATTGGAAATCTTTCAAGAGGAAATGAGCAGCTCGACCAAGCACAGCCAATGGATGTAATCCACCTGGAATTCAAGAAGGCCTTTGACAAGGTGTCACACAGGAGATTGCGGAGCATGATAAGGGTCCGTGGTGTTAGAGGCAAGGTAGTGTCATGGATAGAAGCTTATCTGTCTGGCAGAAAGCAGAGAGTGGGTATAAAAGAGAACTTCTCAGGATAGCAGCCGGGGACAAGTGGTGATCCAGAATGCTCAGTGTTGGAATCATAACTTTTTACTTGTTACATTAAAAATCCAGATGAGGGAATTGCGGTCACTCTGGTTAGGCTTGCAGACGATACAAAGATAGGGAGATGGTCAGGTCGTATTGAGGAAGCGGAGAGGCTGAACGAGGATTTGGACAGGTAAAGAGATTGTAAGACCTCACGTTGGAAAATGTGAGGTCCTGCACTTTGGCACGAAGAATAGAGTCATGGTCTATTTTCCAAATGGCGAGAAAATTCAGAAATCTGAAGTGCAAAGGGACCTGGGAGTTCCAGCGCAGGGTTCTCTCAAGGTCAGCTTGCATGTTGAGGCAGTAGTTAGGAGGGCAATTGCAATTATGATTGGGAGCATTTACTCCGAAAAGAATTGAATATAAGAACTGACTGTATACGGCCCTGGTCAGACCACATTTGGAGTATTGTGCTCATTTTTGAGCTCCATACCTCAGGAAAGATGTACTGGTTCTGGAGCGTGTTCAGAAGATTTTCATGAGAGTGGTCATCGGAGTGAAAAGCTTTTTGCATGAGGTATGTTTGAGTACTCTGGGTCTATACTTGATAAAGTTTGAAAGGTTGAGAGGGAATATAATTGAAATAGACATGATACTGACTGACCTGGAGAGAGTGCATGCTGAAAAGATATTTCCATTGGATCTGAATCCTAGGGCACAGCCTTAAATGTAAGGGAACACCTTTTAGAACAGTGATAAGGAGACAGTGATTTAATCATAGAAGGGTGAATCTTTGAAATTTATTGCCAGAAAGCTGTGGGGGCAGGTCATTGAGTATATTTGAGAGGGAGATAGATAGTTTTTGATTATCCAGAGGATGAAGGGTTATGGGGAGACGGTCGGAGAATGGGTTTGAGAAATCTATCAGTAATGATTGAATGATGGAGAGGACCCGATGGGCTAACTGTCCTAATTTATGCTCCAACATTTTATAGTCTTCGGGTCTGAACCTTAAGGAAGTACCTTGCATCTCTGAGAAGATAGATTCATGTCATTCATGAAGGTCAGAAGCTGTTGTGGATAGTTAACTGCTTTAGAATGAAGGTACTGTGGCTGCCGTCAGGGTGGTGGATAATATGACATACAGTGCAAGATCACACACCAACTGCACTGTATTAATGTGGGGAGAGTTTATTCAAAACTTGGACCTCTCCGTCTCTCTCAATGGGGAGTAGTGTTTGGGGTGGGTGAGCGTAACGTCCGCCCAAGCACTTAAACAATCCTGAATCATGCATCCTGAGTGAAATAGCAGTCATGGAATTTATCACCTTCTCATTGACTGTTTAGAATATCAGGAGTGATTGTCCATCCCTCTCAGGATTCAATGCAATCTCCTCTTATTCTCTCACAGCGCTACAGATCAACCTTCACTCATTCCTCATAGTGTCATCATCCCAAGAATTAATCTGGTGGAACTCCTCTTCACTCTCTCTGTGGTAAGGAGACCACTCCATATAAAGGAAAGAAAATCTGTCCACAATACCAAAAATACGGCCAAACCAACACTCTCAGGTTTGATCAAAATAATTCCTTTCCCTGACTTAGGTGGCTCCATTTCTTTCATGTGACACAGGAAACAATTAATTTACAATGCACTGCCACTGACGTAGAATTTAAAAACATCCTTACATCTGTAGGGCAGCATCAATAAAAAGCCAGCACCAGAGGTGCCCATGGAGATGGACATCACTCTTGGCAGAGACTCAGTCACAAACAATACATCTAAAACAGTGAATGGCTACCTACCTGAATGGAAATGAGCCGTTGGAATATGGGATGCAGGCAGAGGAAGGGAGCTACCTTTCCTGTTGTTCTGCCCTCACGGGATGTGTGCAGCCATGGTCAGGCCAGCATGTTATGCTGATCTTGAACTGAGTGGCTGTTTCAGCTGTTCCACAGGATAATATATAGTAAAACAAATTGCCTTGCGTTTGCAGTTAAACAGAGTCTTGACCAGAGAAGGATGACCCACTGCCTTCTCTAATGTGCATAAGGCAAGTCAATATTAACAGATTATTATTCTGTGGTTCTAGAATACGAGCCAATGACGTGACCCACCGTACACTGTCTGCCCATCTTTCAGATTTTGTGCAGAGAACAAGTTAAACATCTCAAGTGCAAGTACTTGGCAATGGACACGTGGTTAGAAGGGACTTGAAACAGATGTATCTGGAATTAACAAAGGCACAAACGATGGTTTATTCAGGAATTGAACTGAGGCTGAGGAGGAGACTGGGACGTCTTAATGGTGGTACTGGACAGGACCGGTATGTGGGGAGGATATGAAGATGTACACTTTGCAGGAGAAAACCAATTAAAGAGGTTGAGAACCGTATGTTTTATCCTCGCATATTGTAAAGTAATTTCTAAATAATAGTTTGATAGTTATAATTTATAAGGAATGGAATCTTTGGTTGGAGCTGAAAACGTTGGCTTGCACCTTTACAAATTCTACATATCATGAGCATCGAATGAGTTCAGACCATTTCACTAAACAGACAGAGTGACTTACCAGGAACACCAACTATAGCAGGGATAGGATAGTAGCCAGCTTGAATAACTATCAGTACATTTTCAATCCGCGATTCTAATGATATCCAAGGTTGGGAAAGCCAGTAAAGACCATCGGATAGATTCCTATCCATCGTTGGAACATTTCAGTCTAATGTTCCCAGATTCCCATCTCTCCTGCCCTTCTCTCTGAAGCTGCTAATCCCTATTACTGCTGTTGGCCATGCTCCCGCTCATACTATGGGATACAACACTGAAAGCATTCCCTTACTGATAGAATAGAGGAGCTCTCTAGGGACGCATACGATCCATGGAGGCTGACATCATTACAGTCGCTGAACAAATAGCTCCAGTTAACCCCTTTGAATTCATGCTACTTTATTAATATTCAAAATAACGTCGAATGTTTATGCATTCTGGATGTGATATGCGAGTGTGACTGAAGGAAGGAATGTTGAGGATGGCAGATTGATTGTGTGTAATCATTCAGTCAGCCTTGGATATGGAAGTAATGTCAGAAGTTTAATGGAACATAAACATGCTTCTCTGTTCATAAATACAGAAATAAATCCTATAACTACTGATCAGTCATTGCAAAATCAGTAAAACATTGAGAAAACGTCTATCATCCAAGATCTGATAGCAAAATGTGCTAAAAAAAATGGGTTACAACAAACAAACGGCATGGATACGTTAACAGAGAATTGCACATGAAAAACACAGTTCAGATTGTTATTCCAGGATCAGAGAAGGCAGGTGTGGGTCATGCTGTTGATTTTATCGATGTTAAGGAACTGTCATGAAGTGTCATTTAATGGACTTCAATTACATTGTGATTATGATATTGGGGCAAAGACAGAAGATGGAGAGGATTGGGGACATGGCTGATTAGACTGGGTGGAGGGACAGTGATGTTCCCCATTTACCATAATTAGAATGTTACTCTTTATAATTCATATGAAGAACAGATTCAAGAATACATCAACAATGAGGAATTAGCAGAGACAATATTAATGAAATGCGTTTATGCAATATAAAATACAGGAACAAAATGATTTTCTGCACACACCAATATATGCAAAGTACAAAGAGATATTGTACTCCTGATATTGAGCTATATAAATTGAAACGTGAATTACATAACTAGTAAAGTGGTGTGCAAACTTTATCAATCATTATTTGACCCACAGCTAAGATCGTGATTTCACTCCTGTCAGTGAGTCCCCTCACTGAGATTCTCTGGCCTAGTCTCTCATACAGTTTCGGTGAGGGAGATGTGTAGGGGGCGGGTGTCGTGGAGACGGGGTGGTGGTTATCATTACCTGCTGCTCTTGGCACAGTCTATTTAAAAACTCTGTTTTTCCATGGAACCAATCTATTGGCCTAATGGGTTCTGTTTAGCTGTCAGTTACCCAGCTCTGTGATATTGTTGGAAGCAGAAAATCTGGGATGACAGGCAGTATCAGCATAGTGCTAACAGTGCACGGCGCCCAGACAAAGGGCTTGCCATCCAGAAGAATTTCTGAATGAAACTTATAACTTCTGTCTGTCCATATTTATCTACCATAAAGGAGTCTTCTGATCTACCTGACTTCACCCTCATCTAACACCTCTTCCTCTCCTCAGTCAGTCGCTCCCTTTTCTATATATTCTCGTTTATCTCTCTTCACTTGCATTCTCTCTGTTTATTTCTCTCTCACGCAATCTCTCTTCACACACTCTCTCTATCTCCAATTGTGCAGTTGGAGAGCTTCCGTCTCTACGATGGGCTGAATGGCCTACTTCCATGCCATAACATTTGAGGTTCTCTGACCCACAATAAATACATTCTGGACAGACATGCTGGTCCGGTGACAGGTACAGTGCACAATCACCCATTATCTTCTCTGGTGTACAGCTGCCTTGAAATGTCTCTTCAAACAAAACAGACTGAATGAAATTCGAGCAGTCGAATTTGTTTGAAACTTTGTAGCGATTGGTACAACTGAATGACTCATTAGACCATTTCAGAGGGCGATTGGGAGTCAATGACATTGCTTTGGGTCTGGAGTTGCATGTCAGCCAGACCCAGGAGCTGATTTTTCTGGATTGATAATCTATTGGCAATACCATGAGACCTACCTGGAACCACGTGTAGTACTCAGCTGCCATTTCTTGTTGTTACCCTGTTTTTCATTCATTGCTTATGTTATTCTGGAATCTCATCCTTCATTAAATACTGATTGAAATACACATTCATGAACGCCTTCTCGAATGCTCGAATATATAAAGATAAAATGTTCATCTGCTGAAGTTTCCAAACAGAAATACTTGCGTGCCAGATCGCATAAACAGCAAGGGACAGACAGAGCTTAGCAATCACAGAACCAATGCATCAGAATTAAGCTCTGCAGACCTGCTAATCCGATCGTGAAGGGTGGCGGACGATCAAACCATTCACTGGAGTAGGAGTCTCCACAAATATCCCCAACCTCAATGATGGAAGAGCCCAGCACATCAGTGCAAAATATAATGCTGAAGCTTTCGTTGCAATCTTCAGTCAGAAGTTTTGAGTGGATAATCCATTTCGGCCTCCTCCGGTGGTCCCCATCATTACAGATAGCAGTCTTCAGGAAATTTGATTAACTGATATCAAGAAACGGTTGCAGGCACTGGATACTGCAAAGGCTATGGGCCCTGATAAAATGCTGGCAATAGTCCTGAAGACTTGTACTCCAGACCATCCCGCTCCCCTAGCCAAGCTGTTCCAGTACGTTTGCAAACCAACAATGGGGAAAAACAGCTCAAGTGTGTTCTGTACATAAAACACAGGACAAATTCAACCCGTCCAAATACCGCCTTATTAGTCTACTCTACATCATCAGTAAAATGATGGAAGCTGTCATCAACAGAGCTATCAAGCAGCACCTGCTCAGCAGTAACCTGCTCAGTGACGCCCAGTTTGGGGTTTGCCAGGGTCACTCAGCTCCTGACCTCGTCACAGCCTTGGTTCAAACATAGAAAAAGGAACTGAATTCCAGCCCTTGACATCAAGGCTGCATTCTGCCAAATGTGACATCAAGGACCCCAACCAAAAATGGTATCGCGGCCCAACACTCCATTATTAGAGTCACACCTGACAGATAGGAAGATTGTCATTGTTGTTGGAGGTCAGTCATCCCAGCTCCAGAACATCTCTGCAGTAGTCCCTTAGAATAATGCTTTAGGTCCTAACATCTTCAGCTGCTCGACAATGACCTTCCTTCCATCATAAGGTCAGAATTAGGGATATTCGATGATGACTGCACAATGTTCAGCACCATTCGCAAATGCTCAGATACGGAAGCAGTCCATGCCCAAAGCAACAATATCTGGGCAATATCCAGGCTTGGGCTGGCAAGTGGCAAGTAACATTTGCGCCACATAAATTCAGACAATGACTGTCATCAATAAGAAACAAAATAACCACTTTGTATTCAGCAGTATTATCATCACTAAACTCCCCCACTATCAATATCCTGGAGAGGGAGAGGGTATCATTGATCAGAAACTCAACCGGACTCGCCACATGAATGGAAGAGCAGATCAGAGGCTAGGAATACTGCACGAGTGACTCACCTCCTGACTACCCAAAGCCTGTCCATCATCTACAAGGCACAAGTCAGGAATGAGATGGAATATCCTCAGTAGCCTAAATGAGTGCAGCCCCAACAACGCTAAAGAAGCTTGACACAATCCAGGACAAAACTGCCCATTTGATTTGCACCACATTCACAAGCATTCACTCCCTTCACCATAGTCACTCAGGAGCAGCAGTGTGCACTATCTACAAGACACAATGGAGAAATACCCGAAGATCCTCAGACAGCTCTTTCCAATCTCACGAACACTTCCATCTGGAATGACAACACCACTAGACGTTTGGGAACACCACCACGTTCAAATTCTCCTCCAAACGAGTCAACATCCTGATTTGGAAATAAATCGCCGTTCGATCACTGTTGCTGCGTGAAAACCCTGGAATTCCCTCCTTAATCACGAGTGGGTCACCGCACAGCAGGTAGGTTGCAAGAGTTCGAGAAGGCAGCTCAGCACCACCTTCTCAAGGGCAACTGGGGATGGGCAAGAAATGCTGGGCACATCCAGCGATGCCCACATCCAAAAAAAATCTTTTTTAAAAATAGTTCCAAGTTGAGCATCTCGAAGGGACAAGTTATCTGATTTAAACACGAACAGGAAACAGTCTTTCTTATACTGAACATTTTAGACTTTTCGATGACTTATTGTTGCTGAATGCTGTTGTAAATTGCAGCTGTTTTAGTTAAATCAACAATACTGGCGTAACAAGATCAATCCATCGAAAATACCAGACAGAAAATGACAATCATCGTAGAGAGAATGTACCCCCGCCAGATGAGACTCACTGATAGCAGCTCATATTCAAAATATTAATGGAATACTGGCTGACACTGAATCCTCCCACCGTCCATATCACAGGGGTTACCATGGACCAGAACGTGAAGTCAAATCAGCATCCAAGTGCAAGGGTTACAAGAGCAAGTCAGAGACTTACAAGTCTATACTGATAATAGACCCTATGACCTAAACGGCATGAGATATAGCAATAGCTTTAGGCCATTCAGCCCATTCTTTCACTCTGATATTGTGCCATTTTGTCATTGTCTCTATGAAAAGTGGAAATATCTTCTACACACTGACTGGATCAATCTTTTCAGTAATCAATTAATTTCAATGAGATCCCCCTCACCCTCCACCATTCTTCTACATTCCGTCATGTACACACACTGCCGCTCATATGACAAGCTGTCATCCCCAGGATGGATCACCTCCAACAGAAGCAGATCTTTCTCCAGAGATAGTGTCCAAAACAGCTCACAATTGGCCAAATGCTGTCAGGCCATAGCCCATTACATTCTCAGCAGTATGTCTCTCGTCTTGCGTTCTTGGTCTCTTGAAATGAATGCGAACATTGTTTTTGCTTACCTAACTGCCAACTGAACATGCACGTTAACCATAAGAGAGGACGAGTGTTTCAAAATGCTTTTGTGATTCAGATTTAATGGATCCTATTAGAACATACTGTCTCCTCTATTCTGCCTACCAAAGTCCATATTTTCACACGTTCCCATATTGTGTTCCATCAGCCACGTGTTTTCCCACAGTCCTAAACTGTTCAAGCCTTTCTGCAGCTTCCCCACTTCCTCAATATCATCTACAAACTTAGCAAAACTGAACTCAAGTCCCTTGTTCAGTTTTTTCATATGTAATATATTTCCTGGCTCCCTAAGGACCGTCCACCATCTACATGGCTCAACAGTCAAGGTGCTTGACTCAATTCAGGTTGAAGCAGTGGCTTGACTTGAATTACGCCTGTAAGGTCTTCACTCCCTGCACCACTGACTCTCAGTAGAAGCACACCCTACCCCCTTTTGTTGTGAGTTTACTTCATTATGGCGCAGAATCCCAGTCTATTGATCACACTCCGTCTCAATACTACCTGAGTGGTGCTCACACCAACCATATCACTGTGTATTGATGACGATGGAGGGAGGTCGGCGACGGGATCTCTGTGATGAATAACTGTGTGACTGCGAGGCTGAAACCAGCCTCGGATGTACCTGTGGCCACTGTCACCGCTGCAGGCATGATCAGTCTTCCTGCAGGTCAAATCATGGAAAGCAACGGGCCTGGATAGTGTTCCCAGCTGAGCACTCAGATCTTGTGAGGACCAACTGGCAGAGGTATTCACATACAATTTCAGACTCTCCCTCCCACAAGCTCAAGTCCCAATCTGCATCAACCTTGTAAGTGAGAAAGCTCATGCTTTAATGACTTGATGATTACCGCCCAGTGGCTCTAACCTCAATAAACGGAATGATTTGGAAGGCTGGTTATGGCCCATATCACCTCCAATCTCCCAGCCTAACTTGATCCCCTTTAATACGCCGACTGATGTAACGGGCCCACAACAGATGCCATACCCCAAGTCCTGCACGCATCCCTAGGACATCTCGACAACAAAGATACCTACACCAGACTCCTGTTCATTGATGACACCTCCACCTTAAACATCATTATCCCCTCCCCATTGATGTCAAAATTCCGTGACCTTTGTCACGGCTTCACCCTCTGCAACTGGATCCCCCAGTTTCTGACCCACTGACCACAATTAGTGAAGATAGGTATCTGCACCTCCGCCACAATAACACTCAACATAGGAGCTGTGTACTCCCTGTACACAGACGGCAGTGTCCCTCAGCCCACAACTGTACTCCCTGTATATGCAGAGCTGCGTACTCACCCCTAACTGTATAGCCTGTTCACCAAGAGATGTGCCCTCAGCCCCCAAATGGACTCCCTGTACACATATAGCTGTATCCTCAGCCCGCTCCTGTACTCCCTGTTCACACACGGCTGTGTCGCTCAGCCTCCTACTGTATTCCCTGTACACACACGGCTTTGTCATCAGCCCCTTACTGTACTCCTGTATAAACACGGCTTTGTTACCAGCCCCCTACTGTACTCCTGTATAAACATGGCTGTGTCATCAGACCCCTACTGTACTCCCTGTACATGCACGGCTGTGTCCCTCAGCCCCCTACTGTATTCCCTGTACACACACGGCTTTGTCATCAGCCCCCTACTGTACTCCCCATACACACACGGCTGTGTCCTCAGCCCCCTACTGTACTCCGGTACACACACGGCTGTGTCCCTCAGCCCCCTATTGTACTCCGGTACACACACGGGTTGTGTTGCCAAATTCCAAACAATGCCAACTGTAAGTTTGCTGATGACATCACCAAAGCAGGAGGGATAACAAACAACGATGAGTCTGAACACAGAAAGGAGATAGTGGGTTTGGTGGCATGGTGGAATGATAATAGCCTCCCTCTCAAATTCGGCGAAAGTAAAGAACTGATCATTGACTTTCGAACGAAAGGTGGGGAACAAGCCACTATGTACATCAACGGTTGAGACAGTGCAGAGCGTCAAGACCCTGGGAGTGATGACAACTGGCAAACTATCCTGGACTTCTCACATAGGTGTGACAGTCAAGATGGTTCAAAAACGTCTCTCCTTCCTCACTTGGCTCAGGATATTTAGCATGCACTACTTTTACAGATGCACTATTGTGAACGTACTGTCCGGGTGCGTAATGGCCTGCTACGGCAACACTATGCCCAGGACCATCAGAAACTACAGAAGATTGTGTTCACAGCCCAGACTATGACGGACTCCAATCTCCCAACCATTGACTCTATTTACACGGCTCGTTGCCGCAGAAAGGCTGCCAACTTCTGTCCAAGATTACTGAGGGAAGGGAGAGAGGAAATAGCTAGGGCCTTAACAGATATCTTTGTAGCATCCTCGAACACAACTGAGGTCCTGGAGGACTGGAAAGTTTCTAATCGCCTTGTTTAAGAAGGGTAGCATGAATAATCCAGTTAATTATAGACCGATGAGCCTGACGTCTGGGGTAGGGGAGCTGCGAATGAAGATACTTAGGGATAGGATCTATTCTCATTTGGATGAAAATGGTCTTATCAGTGATAGGCACCATGCTTTACTGCAGGATGGTCATGTCTTACCAACTTAATAGAATTATTTGAGGAAGTGACAAAGTTGATTGATGAGAGAGGGGCTGTAGATGTCATGTACATGGACGTCAGAAAGACGTTTGATAAGATTTCCCGTGGTGGGTCATGGAGAAAGCGAAGTCACATGGTGTCCAGGGTGTGCTAGCTACATGGATAAAGAACTTAATTGGCAACAGGGGACAGAGCATAATTGGGGAAGGGAGTTTCTCAAAATGGAGAACTGTGACCAGTGGTGTTCCATTTAAGATGTTTCGGGAAATATGCATGAATGGGCAGGGAGCATAGGGATACAGACCTTTAGGTTGAGATAGAGGATTTGGATCGTCGCAGGCTTTGGATTCGTCGCCGAATGGCCTATTCCTGTACTGGAATGTTCTTTGTTCTAACATTACCAAAGACCCATCATATGCCTGTAAAGATCTCCCACAACCTCTTCCATCAGGCTGAAAGATACAGACGCTTGAACACACAGAGCAGCAAGTTCAGGAACAGCTTCTTCCTAGCTGTTATTAGCCTGATGAATGGGCTCCCTATTCTCAGATAATGCTGATTTTGTTCATATTGATCTCGCCTAGTGCACACCCTGTGCAGCGTAACCGATATGCCTCTCAGACATGTTTTACAGCCATCGTTCAGTACATCCAGTCTTAACATGATCTTCCTGGATATCTTGGCACAGGACAAAATAAATCCTCACCTCCCTACCCCCAGCTCCCTCCAGTGCTCACGCCCAGGTCTCTCTGGTCCTCACCCTCAGCTCCTCCCATTCTCCCCAGCTCCCCTTGAACCTATCCCCAGCTCCCTGTGAACTTTGTCTCTCACTGTTTCTCTCACACTGCCTATTTCCTTGTGTTTTCCTTTTCCCTGTCTTCTGTTTCTTTCCCTGAAGGGATTATCTTCCCTTATCCCTGCACATGCAACTGTTTGTTTCTTTGTTTTGTTTCCTTTGTCTCTTTGACTGACTGTCCATCTGTTTCGCTCGCTGTGTTCTCCCTCCTTCCCTTTGTTTCTGTTTCTTTGTCCTTCGTTGTGATGGTGATAGCTTCTCTATACGTTTGAAGCAGGTGAATGGCTCATTGGTTCGATGTTGGCAATACAATGCATTCAACAAGGTTTTGGTATGGAGGACATAATTTAAAATTTTCAGTTAAATTTCAATTGTTGTCAAAACAGCAACCAGAACGTGGGTATCCATTTAACAGCCAATTATTATATCTAACTATTTTGAAACCGCCCGTCTCCCAGTGCTCTGCATACTGGCAACAAAAAGAATTCTATTCAGGTGCATAATGACCTGACATGGTAACTGCTCTGCCTAGGACCATAAGACACTACAGACGGTTTTGTGCACAGTCCAACCCATCATGGAAGACAATCTTTCGCCCATTTGTACTTGTCATTGTCGCAGAAAGGCTGGCAACATCAAAGATCTCTCCCAAAACAGTAATAATATCCAACAAACTCTTCCAACAGGGAGGAGACACAGAGGCTTGAAAACATGGACCAGCATGCTCAAGAATACTTCCTTCCCTACCATTATTAGACTGACAAATTGACATCTCTCACTTTTCAAACAATATTAATCTTGCTAATGTCGATCTTACTTTGCATAACTCCTGTGAAGCTGTAACCATTGTATGCCCTACTCTGTCCAAGGATCCTGTGATCTCTGTTTTCTTGTTTAGAGTCATGTGCCTGCATTACAATAAAAACAAACCTTTCCATTGTACATTTGACGAAAATAAATGAAACCAAATCAGTTCAAACACGTGGACTGCAGTGGCTCAAGGTCTTTAGATTAGATTACTTACAGAGTGGAAACAGGCCCTTCAGCCCAACAAGTCCACACCGACCCGCCGAAGCGCAACCCACCCATACCCCTACATTTACCCCTTACCTAACACTACGGGCAATTTAGCATGGCCAATTCACCTGACCCCGCACATCTTTGGACTGTGGGAGGAAACCGGAGCACCCGGAGGAAACCCACGCAGACACGGGGAGAACGTGCAAACTCCACACAGTCAGTCGCCTGAGTCGGGAACTGAACCCGGGTCTCAGGCGCTGTGAGGCAGCAGTGCTAACCACTGTGCCACCGCGCCGCCCACAAGGTCTTCTCAAGGTCAACTGGAAAAATGAACTCATGCTGCCCCAGTCAGAGATACCCATATCTAATTAATGAATATAAGAAGATGACCACACTTAGGGAGGACAGACAGAGGGAATCAAATCGCTTTAACCATGATCTTAGATATATATAGGTTACCCTCAGTATTTGTAAGTTGATTTTAGATTAGATTAGACTTACAGTGTGGAAACAGGGCCTTCGGCCCAACAAGTCCACACCGACCCGCCGAAGCGCAACCCACCCATACCCATACCCCTACATTTACCCCTACCTAACACTACGAGCAATTTAGCATGGCCAATTCACCTGATCCGCACATCTTTGGACTGTGGGAGGAAACCGGAGCACCCGGAGGAAACCCACGCAGACACGGGGAGAACGTGCAAACTCCACACAGTCAGTCGCCTGAGTCGGGAATTGAACCCGGGTCTCAGGCGCTGTGAGGCAGCAGTGCTAAAAACTGTGCCACCGTGCCACCCACAAAGTGTTCTTACGAACCTGTTTTCAAGCTGATATGGTGTAAAGTGCAGTAGCACTAATTTATCTGGGAAAAATTTTGGCTTTCTTCGTAAAAGTGAAAATCCTGTTCGGATTTATTTTGGTTAGCGGAACAATGTCATAATGTAAGTCAGTCGGAAAGGGAAGTGGCGAAAAGCGAACTTTCAAAAAGCGGGGATACCTGTATATACAAGGGCATGATATTCAAGAAGATGGGAAAGCCGAAAAATAAATAAGGTGAATCTCACATTAAATCTCCAGCCCAGCTGATCATCACTTTCTTTGTTTGCTGTTTTACTTCTATATCTCTCTTTCTCTATTGATCCCTCCTTCCCTTCAAAGCAGACTTCCCTGTCAGCGGTATTAATCACACTCCTTTCCAGCTGTTTTCAGTTCAGGAACGTTCCTCAGCACTTCCTGTTCGTTTCTTTGCATTTCTTTCTATAATTTCCGATTTTCAGCTACTTCCTTTATTTGATTTCACCTTCAATTTTATTAATTCGTGGGACGTTGTCATCTCTGCCAAGGGCAGCATTTGGTACCATCACTAATTGCCCTGATTATGAGGCCATTCCACAAGCCAATATAAAATTAAGCAGATTGCCATGGGTCTCAAGTCACAATTAACCCAGACCGAGTAATAACATTAGATTTCTTTACCGAAGGTGACCAGTGAAAGATGAAGGTTTTCAGACAAAGTGTTGCTTTTATGTTTGTTTTTCGTGAAATTCACTTTTATTCCAATTCTTATCATTTTTATTTCAGTTCTGTCATCAGCTGCAGTGGACTTGAAACAAATCATTTGAAACCGTATCTTTTGTTCAATAAATTTTGCTCTGAATTACGTCCAGCGACATTCCTACATTCATGCATTGTCCTAATCATGAAGTAACGCGACAAGAGCAAGTTTGTGATTGAGATATTTATAATTGAAAAAGTGGTCAGAAGAGAGCTTGAAATCTTTAGTCTGAATTTTACCAACGTGCAGCCAATGGTTTGCTCAGCAACAGCACTGAGACAGAGATGAAGATTGTGCATATGAGGAGCTGGGAGTGGACAGGTTTGGTGACAGAGAGAACACGAGACATAAGTCAGTTCAGGGCAAAAAGGGATCTCGAGGTTGTGCACAGTTTTGTTCGCAGATGTTTGTGAGGGAGGGGTCTTCAATTCATGGACAATGAATGGAGACTGAATTCAAACTGAAGGCAATAGTTTCTTTCTCTGACAAATATAGATAACAGAAATTGCAATGAAGTTCAAACTTGTTTATGGGATAAATGAATGGACAGAGGTAGAGAACGCCAACAATAGCGAGAATAGGTTAGTAGCACACCCTCCACCCCACCCAGAATAGCCATCAGCACAGCTGATATCCGATATGGTAGAAATCCACAAGAGGGAGAAATCTTGAAAAGACTCAAGGAAAACCTCCTCTCCATTTTTGTAATGTTCCAGTCCGCTATTCTCAGATTCAGATCTATGCAGCTGTTGATCTCTGTTACTGTTGGAGCTGATGCATCTGTTACTACAGTGGGTTAGCGCACTGAATGAAGCTCTTACTAATGGGAGAGAGAAACCCTCCAGTGACACAGTTACATTGCACCGAGACTGACATCAATCACGGTCAAAGCAAACAGTCCCAGCTTTCAATACAGCACAGTCAGTTCACAATATATCTGGACTGGACTACATGTTGACATTGCTGGCTATTGGTCACATCTCCCATCACCAATTGCTCTCGTGAAGTCAGTTATGAGTGAGAATAAGAATATTTTCTTTTCGTAGGCTACATGATTCTGCTCTGTTGTCCGTTTACTATGTTGTAACCATCTCTCCAAAAATCCTTCCACCCACCCCCGCCCCCCACCAAAACAATCACAATCAGGATGTTGTGACTGAGCTGATCTCTCCTCCACGGGAACAAACGCCAGCGAACAGACTGTTACTGGGCACAGCCGCCCTGAACATAGACAGGAAGTGTGGACTTCTCTGAATATTCCTCTCACTGCTCTAATAAGGCAACTTTTGAATTTCCATAGGGAATATGCTTCAGTAATTAATTTATATAAATTGACAGACTTCTAAATGCAGTTTTATTTGATGTAAACCGTATTTTTTTTATGCATTTTGGCATCTGTCCAAAACTAAAAGGGATAATTACAATGATAGTATTCATTTAGACTTATGAATTAATGAGTCAGGTTCGAGTGAACATGATATTGGGTGGGAGATAGGAATGGGAGCAGTGCCTGTGGAGACTGCATGGGCAGTACAATGATATTCCCCAGTCATCATCCCTCTTTCTGACAGACAGAATTAAATCTAATGCACAACAAGGAAACATCCAACATTTGGGTGATGCAATGCTGAATGACATTGTGAACTAAAAGAATAATATTAAATGTGATAAAGTGAACTAGATTTTATATACACACCATTTAATCATTGGGAATACAGATCGAGTAGGGTCACCGGGCCTGAAACATTCACTTTGATTTCTCTTCACAGATACTGCCAGACCTGCTGAGCTTGCCCTCTAAGTTCTGATTTTCTTTTTGAGATTTATCATATTGTTCATATCAGGCAGGATACTTACAATAAAAAGCAGACACTCGTAAAAGAATGTGAAGGACAATGGGGACAATACAGGAGACTAACAGTAGAGATAGTCATTCCAAGCTGGAAGAGACAATGGGTTGAGTTCCCCCCACTTTTGCTGTAAGTAATTCTGTGATATGTAATCGAAACCTTTGGAGACAGGGTAGACAAGTTTGCTCAACATGGTCACAGAGTGCTCCACCATAAATAATCTATTCCTATTATCTCATGAAATTTCAGCTGTCTCTAAAATGTCTTTTTAAACAAAGTGGAGTTCCTGAGATTTACAGGATCATCAGAAAAAATATTCTTTTTTCTATTGAATCTTAAAGAAAAAAACAGATTTCGGCCATAGCACAGGTATCCCAGACACACCAACTATAATAGGAACAGGAAAGGACTACATTGTCCATATGTAACCAAATTCAGCATGAAGCCCTGTCAAGGAGCATGAAATATAGTGATACAGAAACATGAAATACAAACTGAAAATGATGGTAGAAGCGCAACAGATGAGGAGGTATCTGCAGAGAGAAACAGAGTTAACATATCGAATATGATGTGACACTGTTCTGAAAAAGTCATATTGAAAGCAAATGTCAATTCTGTGTATTCCTTCTCAGAGGGTGCCAGACCTGCTGAGTTTCCCTCTATCGATTTCTTTTTCTTTCTGAACTGTGACAAATGGACTGATCTGAACGATATATGTAAAGTTGCTATCTCAGTTGAATCTCGAATATTAGTTTATGGACATTAAATGAGAAATTACAAAGTTGTTATGTTTGACAGAGCTCCAAATATCCATTGTGATACAAAAACATTGTGAGACATTGTTGAAGCAAAAACCGAAGTTCCTGCAAAAGGTCTGCAGCATCTTTGCAGAGAAATCAGAATTAATGTTTCTAATCCAGTGGCCCTTCCTCAGAACGGATGGTAGCCCTGAAAATGTTGATTAATATACAGCAGAAGCTGAATAACTGTTCATGAAAACTGTTAGTAGCTAACAATAGGGGGTGAGTAATGGAAGGCCACGTGAGAACTAAGCCTGGTGTCTGGCTAGGGGGCACTGAGGAGTTCAGTCCCTAAAATTATTGACCATTATTTTGAGTCTGAATGGCTGCACCTCACCGTGGAAAATGAGGTGTTGTTCTTCCAGCTTGCGTTGAAACGTCCTGGAACACTGCAGCAAGCCTGACGCAGAGATACTGGCCAGGGAATAGGATGGGCTATTAAACTGGCAGGCAACTGGAAACTCAGGGTCTTTTGCAGAGGTACAGCTTGGATATTCAGTGAAGTGGTCACCCAGTCTACCTTTAGTTTCTCCAATGTAGAGCAGATCACAATGTGAGCAGCGAATGTAGTAGACCGGATTGTGGGAAATGTTGGTAGGATGCTGCTTCACCTGGAAGGTATGTTTGGACCTTAGATAATGACGAGGGAGGAGGTAAATGGGAAAGTGTAACAGCTTCGGCAGAGGAAAGTGAAGTGTACCTGTGGTGGGGGCTGGGGGAGGTGGCGTGTGTGTGTGGGGGGTGGGGGAGGTGTGGGCAGTGAATAACGAGTGGACCAGGGTGTACTGGAGGAAATGGTCACTTCAGAAGGCGGAAAGGGGAGAGGAGGCAAATATGTGTCTGGTGGTGGCATTTCGCTGGAGGTGGGGGAATGCAGACTGATGATCTTCTGCATGTGAATGCTGGTGGGATGGTAGGTAACGATCAGGGAAACTCTAACGCTGTTACAGCAGGGAAGAAAGATGCTGAGGGTAGAAATGCAGGAGGTGGGTCGGAACTGGTTGAGGTCCCTGTCAATAACAGTGCTGGGGAGTTCTCGGTTGAGGAAGAAGGTGGACATATCAGAGGCCACATGTTTGAAGTTGACATCATCAGAAGCAATGCGGTGGAGACGGAGGAACTGAGAGAATGGAATGGAGCCTTTGCAGGAAACAGGGTGTGAGGATGCATACTCCAGGTAGCTGTGGGAGTTGGTCGGTTATTACTGGATATCAGTGACCGGTCTATCCTCAGAAATAGAAGCAGAGATATCGAGTAAAGGAAGGGAGGAGTCAGAGGTAGACAGGTGAATGTGAGGGAGAGGTGCAAATTGGAAACAACGAACTTTTCCAATTCTGGACAAGAAAGAGGAGCAGCAGCGATGATAATATCTACATATTGGAGAAAGAGTTATGGATGGGGGCTGGAATAGAACTGGAAATGGAATGACCTACGTACCCCATGAAGAAACAGGCATAACTTTGGACCACGTATGTATCCATGCACCCCCTCTGTATGGGAGGAGCAGGCTGAAGCAATGGGTCTGCATGGGCAGTTCTGTTTGTGGATTTTCAGGAGGAGATAAAAGCGAACTCTGCTATCAGAGGGCCATCAGCTTCGGGACTGTTAGGTGGGGGTGAGTGGGGGGAGGGGCAAGGTGTGGGCCAGTGACTGGGAATCTCCAGGTGAAATGTGGTCAGATTTAGTCAATAAAATAGCCTGATGTGCCATGGTAGAGTTATGGACCAGCAGGTGACATGTGGAGGTATCTGAGAGCTGGCACTTAGCCTCTGAAATGTAGAAGTGAGTCCTCCAGACTGCAGCAGCACCTCCCTTATCGGCACGGGCTGAATAACATAGTCAGGGTTGATTGAAGAATACAGCGTACAGTCTGTTCAGAGGGTGATGGTTGGATAGGGAGAGGGGGAATACAGAGAATTTAAGACAACTAAACTCACATGGAAAGTTCTCAATGAACATATTGAGTTCAAGTAAATGCCAGAGGAATGGATCCAGGTGGAGTGAGAGTGTTGGAGCTGGGCGAAGGGTCTATGGGATGGGGAGTGGACTCTTGTCCAAAGAAATGGACACCGAGGAGAAGTTGGTGGAAGAGGAGTTCAACATTATGTCGTGCTTGAAATTCATTAAAGTGGGGGCACAGAGGGATAAAACTGAGACCTTTGCTGAGTACAGAACATTCAGCATTAGAGCGTGGAAGGTTAGGAAGGATGGTGAATACACCACAGGAGGTGGGCTTGGGGGAGGGGATGGAGTCAGAGCACAGGGCATGGTCGTGTGGCAGATTCCAGAGGCTCATAGGCATCTCTAAGTTATTCCATCTTGTGTGCCTCGTATATCTGGTGAGCATGGCAAATGAGCTGGAGAATGAAGTAGAATTGGGGAATGGTGCAGCCTTGAGCCAATGCGATGTGATGCTGTTAGACAGAGAAAATGTTGATCTCAGTGGCAACGACACCGCACGACCAGTCTTCAGAAAGTAAATGATTGAAGTTAATCTGAATCGTTACCTTATTGTAATGCTTTGATTTCATTGGGGTGACACACAACCAGCAAGGTCTTACTTTTCTGAGACTTTAGACCAAACTATGAAAACTGATGTATCTTGATGTTATTAATAAAACAAATCCATCCATGGTTTTGTAAGGCACTAGCAAGGGCAGAGTTTATTTGTCATTCCCAATAGCTCTGGGTAAGGTGTCATTGTTCCTTGCGGAAATTACTAGCACAGAATTTCCTCTGATTTCCATTAACCACAGTTTGCTGAGGGGGAATGATGCTACATGAATCAAATGCTACTTTGATGGCAAGGGAAGTTACTCTGATCTCACCTCAACTGACATTGGAAAATAAGTTAAAATACTGAAGAGAAAAAGGCTAGAACACGGCTTATTGAACAATGTGGTCACTGTCCTCGCAACGTTTAAGGACAAACAGATGCATGGACTTCTGATTCTGAAGGGAGGTGTTTCCTATTTGGGATGAGGCTGTTTGCTTCAGCGCTGTGACACAGAGACAGAAAAAAAAGTTCCACTCTGTATGGGGAAAATATCTCACCCTATTCACGGTGCATTGGACAATGACAGAAATACACGATTAGACATTGGGCATTGATCATCTCAATCTCATCATTCACTGATGACCAATAGCAGCACAGAAGCCAGGAGCTCCCATCACCCCAGTTGAAAAGCAAAAATTGGTAAGAGATGGCCAGTGGAAGTGGGAGTAACTAGGGAACTGGTGTAACTTACAGTGGGAGAGTCAGAAGAAGGGTGGGAAGAGATATCATCAGTGGAAGAGTATGTGGCAGCAGAAGGGGTCGTGCAAGGGAAGTAGGAGTGTAAAAAAGAGTAGGAAGGGGAGGAAGAATGGCTAATGAAGTTTTAGTGACTGGGTAAAGCTTGTTTTTGGAAAAGTGAGGTTGGGTGAAAACCACCACTGTTCAGGAAAATTGGGATCGGATTCCATTGAAAATTAAAATTTGATGCACTTCTTTTTCTATCACTTGATGCTTTATCATATTGTACATTCACTCTGTAGTTTTGTATCTCCATCAAATGCAGGTGACGTGATTTTCCCCCCCCTGGTGTTGTGTTTCAACATTTTTGAATTTTTTTAACAGTATGTATTTGCTTCCAATCCAAGATAGACATGAGAATATGATTTGATTTCCTGCAGTTTGTCCATAACATGGAATTTAATTGAATATTTTTCCTCATCACATTAGCTGATTCAAGAAATGAATCAGTGTCCATCCTGCAGATGAAAAATTTCTTCAGTTTTCACTATTGTTACAAAGGACAGTGCCACACAACAGGCTAATGTTCCAGTGCAAGGTGCCAAACCGAAGTTCTCCCTAAATTAGGTACACGCTTTATGAATAAGACATGCTGAGGGACAGTGTGTAAAAGGTGAATTTAACTTTGTGTCGAAAATGGTATTTTCAGCACCCTCATAATAGGTGTTAACTACATCACTCTGTAAATTCCCCAAAATAAGAACAACAAGAGACTGGAATTCTTAATTATTCCTTTGTAAATAACATGTGGAGAACAGGAAGGAAATCAAGGTTTGTTTGTGATATTCATACATGATGATGGTGAGAATGTGGAAGATGAATGGAAGTGGAATGATAACTAATGTTGGGGATGACACAAAGCTGGGTGCTTCACAGTGAGGAGGACAGGGTTAGGCTACAGGACGATATAAACAAATGATTTCAATATCCAGATTTATGGCCGATGAAGCTTAACACTGATAAACGTGAGAGGATGCACATCTGAATTAACAAGACAAGTGAGAACTCAAACTTTGAAGAGCGAGGGCTAAACTTGCTCCTATTTTCTTTGAAGCATGAAAGGTTGAGGAGGGAACATGGTACAGGTGTTACAAGAGAATAAAGGGTGTGGAGAGGATGAACAGACAGCAGCTGTTTCCCTTACTCTAACGGTCAAAAACAAAAGGAAACATACTTAAAGTGAAAGGCAGGGGATTGAGCGGGGATTTCTGGAGTCTGCATTGAACTGAGAGGGTGGCACAGACATAGATTATAAAGTTCCTATGTGTGGAAACAGGCCCTTCGGCCCAAAAGGTCCACACTGATCCTCCAAAGAGTAATCCACCCAAACATACTCCTCCTATATTTACCCCTGACTAATGTACCTAACCTACATGTCTCTGAACACTTTGGGCAATTTAGCATGGCCAATTCACCTATCCTGCACATCTTTGGATTGTGGGAGGAAATCGGAGTACCTACAGGAAACCCACGCGGATATGGGAGGAATGTGCAAAATCCATACAGGCAGTCACCCAAAGCTGGAATCAAACCTGGGTCCCCAGCGCTCTAAGGCAGGCGTGCTAACCACTGAGCCGCATTTCTGCCCCTAATAACATGTGTCTGGAATGCATTTCCTAGGCGGGTGATTGATCAGGTAATCTCACAAACGTTAAAAAAAGCCTTTGGATATGCACTTGGTGATGCAGGCTCGCATTTTCATTCAATGATTCTATGTGGTGGCAGCCACGTACACTCAGATATATTCTGAAGCAATAGCTAATGGCAGTTCCTAGTTTGTTCCATTGACTACTCAGTAAATGAGCCACCAGTGAAGTGCTGGTATTATCTCCCACTTTCTATTTAAATGTTTCGGTTTCCTTGAGTTGGTAATGTAATTACCGGTGTCCATGACGTCATTTCCTGCCCTTTTTTTCAGAGGATGGTAGGTGGAGTCAAAATTGATGTGTTTGTTGATGGAGTTCCGGTTGGAATGCCATGTTTCCAGGAATTCTTGTGCTTGTCTCTGTTTGGCCTGTCCTAGGATGGATATGCAGACCTAGTCAAAGTGGCGTACTTCCTCATCAGTACGTAAGGTATTCGTATTGGGATCATGTCTTTTGTAGCTAGCTGATGTTCATATATCCTGGAGACTAGTTTTCTGTTTGTTTTTCCGTTGTAGTGTTTGTTAAAGTTCTTGCAAGGCTTATTTTTCCTGGAGCAGAACAGACAAAGATGTGAATTTATTGCAGTGCTCAAAAGTATGAAAAACGTTGCAGAGTAGAAAAAGAATACACGATTAGTAGGCATTATAGCATCAAGGAATTCTAATTTCAAGGTTGTCAGTAAAAGAGCTAGAAGTGAAATAAGGGGAAAAAAGTCTTTATTTAGAGAGTTGTTACAAATTGGAATTGACTGGCTGGGAAAGTTGAGGATGAAGATTCAAAAGAGAACTGGATATATATTTGGAAATTATGAATTTAACGGGCAACAGACGGAGGGCTGGCAACTGGCAGGTGCTTGGGAGATATTTTTGGAACTGATGCATACGTAATGGCCAAGGGTTCCTCCTGTACTTTAAAGTTTTGTACTCTATCATGTGTCAGCTGTGAATAAAAGTCAGTATCCAATTATTTCACTGTGTAAATGCTCGCAAATATCTGATTACTTGGTGCAGCGTAAGCATTTAAAATGCAAGTATTGCAAGGTCAGCTTCATTATGAAGTCTAATTACTAGTCAGAACATGAATATTTTACATGTTGTATTCCCATTACTAAAACAAGTATATCATTGCTTTGTCACAAAACCCTTTGGAAAGCTTTGACTTTTCACTGACACAATATCATGTTCGTTGCTTTTTTTTTACTCTCCACGTTTCATATAAAACATCGTTCATTATAAAAATTGGAAGTTTTCAAATTATTACTCACTAAAATTTGATAACGCAAATAATTTATTTAGTTTAATGTTCACAGTCCATGGTGAATCATTGCAATTTTTAAATTGCTGGCAAATAGCTGAAGATCGTACATTTCAGTGAGAAATTAAACTGATTGTTTACATATAAATGTATAAGAACGCTAATTCAATTTGTATGTTCAGTCGTTTGCTCACTCTGAACATGTTATCATTCAGAAACCAACCACTTTAAAAATATTGGAGTGGCAAAACATTGCTTTGAATCCTGACATTGAATGTCTAATTCTGATTACCACAAGATGTATGTTCTTTCCTCGATAAAATAAAGTGTACATACTTTATTTCTGTGTTAGAAAATCTTGACAGGAGTTTATATTTTAGTTCCATAAATATTGAATCAACAGAATTGATTGAACAGATTCTAGTTCAGTTGAATGATTATCGTTCACATCTTATTTTTGCCCAATTCATGGAATATAGCAAACATCCGACTCTTGTTCGGCTCAGTAAACTCACCACCTTGCAATGAGCTACGCTGAAAATTGCTTCAAATAGATCTGAAATCATTTACAGTGTTATTGGACCTCACAGCTGCCTGAGATACACAGAGACTCAGTCGCCTTTTCCAAAATCTGTACATTGAGGTTCTAACCTGGTTCGGGGCAGTCAGTCAAACATTTCTTCAAAACAAATAATTTGGAATCCACCTTGGGCAGGGGGAGAACCCGCCAACTGATCTCAGTGTAGGTACAAATGTTGTCCAGGTTAAATACTAATGGCTGACCAGCAACCAAGTTTTAAAATTCATCTTCAGTCAGAGCCTGGCCCAGAGAGCAGACGTATTGTCATGGAGAGCCAGAATCACATCATACAAGTTACCAATGGTGATGAAATCTGACCTGCCTCCAAGATTCCATTCACCTGCAGCCCGGGTGAAGACGTTAACAAGTTGACAAACTATTGCAGTGCCTTGTGCCTCACAAAGAAACCTCTAAATCCATATCCAATAAATGTCACCTTCACATTCTCCAGTATCATAATAAATTTGTACATCTCGGTGAATGGTCAGAGATTACTACATGGGTCACACAGTTGAATGTATGTGAAGTAACCAGCAGCAAACGGCAATCCAAAAATCACATTAATAACTGAACTTGACGGATTGTGTCTGGTTTAAGTTACCACACATATTATACTGGCTTTCAGGTGACTGTAACAATGCACACCATAACTGGAGGATTTGGCATTACACCGCTCCACAGCTTCCTGATCTCACACACATCATTCCCTCACACATTCAACAATTGATGGCAATCCACAAGCTGGGTGAAACTGGTAACACAGAACAGTGCAGAACAGTGCAGCACTGTACAGGCCCTTCAGTCTTTGACGTTCTGTCGAACTTTGATCCTACTCTAAGATCAAACTAACATACATACCTTTCGTTATACTATCATTCATGTACCTATCCAATTATATATCCCTAATATAGTTGACTTTACTACAACTGCTGGCTGTTCATTTTACACACCCACCCCTCTATGAAAGAACCTACCTCTGACATCACCCCTAAACCTTCCTTCAATTACCTTAAAATCATACCCCGTCGAGAGTCATTTCCACCCTGGCAGAAAGTAAATGGCTATCCACCCTATCGATGTCTCTCATCATCTTGAACACCCCTGTCAAGTCACGTTCCATTCTTCTTCGTTCCAATGAGAAAAACACCCTATCTCCCTCAAATTTTCTTTGTATGATATGCCCTCCAGTCCAGGCAACATCTTGATAAATCTCCTCAGCACCCTCACCAAAGCTTCCACGTCTTTCCTATAACGAGGCAACCAGAGCAGATCACAATATTCTAAGTTGGTCTCACCAGGGCTCCATAGAGTAGCAGCATAACCTCGCAGCTGTTAAACTCAATCCCTCGGCCAATGAACACATCAAACACATCCTTAACAACCTTATTAACCTGGGTAGCAACTTTGTGGGAGCTATGTCATGAACCATATGATTCCCTTGTTCCTCCACAATGGAAAAATCCTGCCTTTTACCCTGTATTCTGCATTCAAATTCGATTTTCCATAATGAATCGTATCCCATTTTCCATATTGAACACCATCTGCCACTTCGCAGCTGGGTATTGCATCCTGTCAATGTTCCTGTTGCAAACTACAACAGCCCTCCACTCTAACCACAGTTCCACCAACCTGTGTTACATCATCAAACTTACTAACCTACCCTTCCACTTCGTCATTCTCGTCATTTATGAAAATCACAAACAGCAGAGGTGCCAGAACCGATCCTTACGGAACACCACTGCTCACCTAGTTCCACACTGAATACTTCCCATTTACCACCGCACTCTGTATTCTATGGGTTAGCCAATTCTGTATCCAGGCAGATAGGTCTCCCTGTATACCATGCCTCCTTACATTCTGAATGAAACTACCACGGGGAAGTTTATCAAACACCTTGTTAAAATCCATGCACTCGGCATTCACTGCTCTATCTTCTTCAGTGTGCTTAATCCCATCCTCAAATAATCCAATAAGAGTTGTGAGGCATGACCTGCCCCATATAAATAAAAGGCACAGAAATCTCTTCCCTCTCTTCCAGTAGTAACCTAGAGTGTTTCCCGTCTGGCCGAGGGATTTATTTATCCTTATGTTTGTACTTCAAACAGTCTGTATTTCACCTCAACTTTTTACTCCCTGTCCAACCAAATGATTGACAGCTTTCCATTTCAGGGCTCTGTACAGTGCTGCCTTCCTGAGTAAGCATGGTTCCCAATATCCTGTGAATTATGGAATGGAAAACATGGGAAGCTTTGACTCTGCTGCTCCTCAGATGCAGCCTGACTGCTGTGCTTTTCCAGCGCCACAATTTTCGACTCTGATCACCAGTCCTCACTTTCTCCATCACTGAGGGCTGTCCCCTCTGCACACTGAGCAGGGAACTAATCAGCAGAAACTCGTTGTATCTGGAGCTGACTGTTCAGTTCTGGAAAGTTTCATTTGATGAACACATTTACTAAAAAGGGATTTCAAATTCAACAAATATTCATTCAGTCCCAGAGTTACAGTTTTGGTTCATGAATTGGACAGGTTGATAACGAACAGTGAATGACTGAAGAACCCCGAAGTACTGAGTATTCTAGGTGATATATCCCAGCTTGGATGTGCTTTACCTTGATGCTGGTAAAATTATCAGACAGACAGATATGATAAGGAAACGAGGTGACATGTGGAAGTGTGACATTTTTGCCATTACGGAGATGTGTTTGAGGGAGGTCGGGGCTAGCAACTCAATATTCTGTGGTACCAGCACAAGAGTCAGGACAGAAGAGAGGGTAAAAGAGGAGGTGGTATTGCCTTATTAATTATGGAGTTAGTTACTGGCGTAAGAAGGGACGATATCTTGAAAGGATCTTCTAAAGAGGCTTGGTGGTTCGAGCTCAGGATCAAGACCATGACAGAAACACTGCTAGGGATATATTATAGACCCCCAGATAAAGGACAGTACAGGAGCAGGTATAAAACAAGTTACTGAGGTGTGTAAAACAATAATAGGATAGTTATATTCAGGCATTTCAATTCCAAACAATCATTCGGTCAGTGATAAATTTTTAAGAGGGGCAGATGTTTTTAAATTTATTCCAGACAGCTTCTTATATCAACATAGAGCAGCTTAAACAATGGGCCATGCAGTGCTGGGCCTCACTGTGGGGAATAAAGCCAGTCAGCTGTTCCAGGCGGAAGTGGGAGAGCATTATAGGACCAGTGAATGTGATATCACACATTTTGACTTTGCGAAGGAAAAGACCCCATAAATGTTAGAAAAATAAGAGCTTTTTGCATTGAGGAGACAGATTTTATGGAAACAAATGACATGATCTGGCCAAAGTGCAGTTATTTCTGTGTGAAATTGTAGCAGAACAAGGTGGGGCGTGGGTGGGGGAATCATTTGACTAAAATGGAATTGATGACAGTGTCGGTCCAGCATGTTACACCGAAGATAAAATTTAGGAAAACAAACACGGAGAACATCAGATGTCCACACAAATTCCGAACAGGATGAAAAGGGAAAGAGAAGTTTAAATCTGGTACCAAGTCAAGGAAGGTCCTAAAAGAATATAGCAAGTGGAGGGCTAAACTTAAACAATCAGTGAAAGAGCAGAAAGAGGGATGATAAAACATTAACGGGTAAGATTAGCAAGAATTCACAGTCTTTTTTTTGGTTTATTAAGGGGAAGAGGATAACGCGGGAAAGAATGGGAGTTTTAGAGACGAAGGGGACAGCCTGTTCACAGAACCAGAGAATATGTTAAACACACCCTCCGAATCGGTCTTCAGTTTGGAGAAGCAGTTCCTGGATTCAGGGAGAGTGACCGTTTGACCCTTGAGCAAATTGACACAGGAGCTGAGGAAGAATTGGAATTTTATGCAAGATGGAGTGGGCATATCACCAGATTAGAGACCACTAAGTCTCACATCAGTGAGAGGGAAACAATTGTAGAGGCTGGATCATTAAATATCTTCAAGGCTGAGACAGACAGATTTTTATACAAGCTTTACGGGGAAATGACAGGAAAGTGGAATGGGGGGATTAACAAAATAATATAGCCTAATCGAAGGAAAAGCAGACTCAGTGAGCGGATAGACATATTGTTGCCCCTACGTCTAATGGTGTTCTTTTCCAATAAACTTGTATTCACAAGAAACATCAACCTCTCTAACTATGGAGTGAGACACAGTTTGTGATGCAATCGAGGGATTCAAGGAATTCATAAACGCAATACAAATGGGCAGAAAGTACAAGAGGACTGCGATAACACGGATTGCCTGTTAGGGTGAGGATTTGCATCGACACAATCACCACTACCAGAAGAAAGACCTCAGCAAGACACCCTCCACGGCCAAGAGCAGACCTGCACTGGGGAGCAGGTAGTCTGGGGACAGGTGTCAAGGAGTGCTGAAGACCTAAACACTACATCACTGTCGTGTCTCCTTCCTTCCCTGACCAAAATTAAATTTGGAGGAGTAGAGAGACATGCCGTGGGTAGCAGAGTAAGCAGGAAAGCTTTGACATGAGAGGCTTCGGATAGCTCAGCTCAGCGACGTGTACAGGTAAATTCAAATAAAGTCCTTTTAACTTTATTGATACAGCAGTGGAGATGGCATTTAGGGCAGTTGCACGCTCCATCTTGTGAGATGTGGTAGCTCAGTGAGAATTCAACCATCCCTGATGGCTACACGTTTGGGCACTGCACCCAGCTTCAGCTCCTGGGAGACCGTGTTAGGGAGCGACGCTGGGCGGCAAGGTGGATCATGGGTTAGCACAGCTACCTCAGAGCACCAGTGATCAAGGTTCAAATCCCGCCTCGGGCAACTGTCTGCGTGGAGTTTGCACATTCTCCCCGTGTCTGCATTGGTTTCCTCTGGGTGCTGCGGTTTCCTCCCACAGTCCAAAGATGTGCAGGTTAGGTGAATTGGTCATGCTAAATTACCCGTAGTGTTGCGTGTAGGGGAGTGGGTCAGGGTGGACTGCTCTTCGGTGGGTCGGTGTGAACTTGTTGGACCGAAGGGCCTGTTTACACACTGTAGGTAATCTGATCTAGGATGCACTGAGGATCATCCGAGATACTGACAAATTCATAGACACGCCCCTAGTTATGTTTCTTTAATGACTGTAATATTCCAGTCCATCATTCATCGTCCTGAGTTCATTAGCCTTACCTGTCAGTCCTGTTGTATTTAAATGAACACAATTTAATCCAACAGGCGTTCCTTGCTTCCTGTCATGTTCCAGGCAGAGAGTAGATGGAGGACCACCAGGAATGACAAAGGGAGTAGGCAGGGATTGCAGGAATCCCCTGTGGCTATTACCTTCGAAAACAAATAGACCATTTTGGATTGTTGGGCGCAATGTCCGTTCAGGGGAAAGCAACAGTTGCCAGGTTGGTAGTACGACCACTGGCTCTTGGGCACAGCAGGAAAGGGTAAAGGTAAACAGGGCGTTAAAGTTAAGAGGGTCGATGGTTAATGGGACAGATCAGAGATTCTGTGGTCGCAAACGGGAATCCAGGATGGTGCGTTACCTCCCAGGTGCTAGGGTCCAGGATGTCTCCAATTGGCTGCAGAACATTCTCAAGGGGGAGGGTGAGCAGAAGAAAACATTATGCACGTTGGCACAAATGATATCCGTAGAAATAGGGATGAGGTCCTGCAGCATAACTACAGAGAGCTTGGAGAATCATTCTTTAAAAATACCTTGACAGTGATAATCTCCTGAGAGGGAGATTAACGTCAGAGACTTGCACTGGAGGGGATTCCAATATCTTGGCGGCCAGTTTTGCTCGAGTTACAAGGGAGGGTTTAAACTAGATTGGCAAGTGGTCATATCCTCAAGGGCAGGGAGACAAGTGGAAGGAGATACAATAATCAGAAATAGTAAGGTTAGGCTGGAAAACGACAGAGAGTAAGTAGTGCCTTTTGGATTAAATTGCATCTGTTTCAATACACGAGGGCTGACAGGTAAGGCCGATGAACTCACGGTGTGGATAGGTAGGTGGGACTGGGAAATTATAGCCATTACAGAAATATGGCTAAGTGATTGAAAGGACTGACAGCTTAATGTGCTAGGGAACAGGTGCTTTAGGTGAGACAGAGATGGTGGAAGGAGGGGAAGGGGAGTTGCATTTCTGATGAAGGGGAGTACCACAGCAGTAATCAGAGATAAAATAACTGATGAATCACCCAATGAGGATTTGTGGGTGGAGTTAAGAAATAGGAATGGAATGGTGAGGTGTTGGGGTTGTAATATAGGCCCCCAAAGAGTCAACAGGAATGAGAGTAAGAAATATGCAGGGAGAGAGGGGAGACCTGCAGGAGCAATAGGGTTATCATACTAGGGGATTTTAATTTTTCTAATACAGACTGGAACGGCCAGAGCATTAAGGGATTTGATGACATAGAATTAGTTAAATGCATCAGGAACGTTTCCTCAAGCAGTATATAGAGTGTCCTACTCGGGAAGGGGCAAAACTCGAACTTTTCTTAGGAAATAGGGCTGGACAGGTGACTGAACTAATAGTGGAGGAGCACTTTAGGACCAGTAACCATAGTTCTATTTGTATTCATATAGTTATGGAGAGGGACAAAACTGGTCAACAGGTTCATGTTCGAACTTCGGGCTTGGCTCAGTTCTAGGCCGCTGGGATCAAGGGAATCCCTGGAGGTATAAAAGAGATACAGGATTTTACTGAAGAAGGACATCAGTCGGGTGAAAAGGGGGCAAGAAAAAGCCTTGGCTGAGAAGATTAGGATGAATCCAAAAAGGTACTTAAATATATTAAAAGAAAAAGCAATAACTGGAGAGAAAATAGGACCCATCAAAGACCAATGTGGAGAAGTATGTGTGGAACTATAAGAGATGGGTGAAATCCTCGACGAATATTTCTACTCTATGTTTACCGTGGAGAAAGACATGATGACTTGAGAACTTGAGGAAGTTAGTCGTGATATCTTAGGGACAATCCATGTCATAGTAGAGGAGATTTGGACGTACTAGAATGTTTGAAAGTGGATAAATCTCATGGTCCTTACCCGATATATCCAAGAACACCTCAAGTGGCTCCAGAAGAATTTTCGGTGACCCTGGACTACAATGTTGAACATCACTGACCACAGTGGACGTCCCAGAAGACTGGAGGGTAGCAAATGCCACGCCCTTATTCAAGGAGAACTGCACAAAAAAAGCCTTGGAATTACAGATCAGTAGGTTTAACATCCGTGGTAGGTAAGTTACTTGAGAAGGTTCAGAGGGATAAGATGTACATGCATGTAGAAAGACAGGCTTTGATTAGGAATAGTAAGTGTGGCTTTGTGCGAGAAAGTTTGTGCTTGACAATTTTCTTAATGTAATTGGATGAAGTGACCAGGAAGATTGACTTGGGTGGGGCAGTAGACGTCGAAACACGTGATGTTGTAAAAGCACAGCAGGTCATGCAGCATTTGAGGGGCAAGAGATGTATCTTTCGGACATAGGCCCTTCATCAGGAACGTCCAATACATCGATTCTCCTGCTCCTGTGATGCTGCCTGACCCACCGTGTTTTTCCAGTACCACACTTTTTGACACTGATCTCCAGCAACTGCCGTGCTCACTTTCTCCAAGGGCGGTAGATTAAGTCAATATGGATTTCAATTACACCAGAACAGAATGAGGCCTTTCAGCCCCTGGAGCCTGATATACAATTACAGGAGGAGGCCAATAAACCCCCGGGCCTATAAAACTGCAACCAGATCATACAGCACCAGTATCCAGTTACACAGCAACAGGATCAGTCTATTTAGTTACTTGAAGTCAGTAACACAGGAAATGGAAGAGGCCGCAAAGTGACTGGATTATGGGGTTTACTGGAATAAAACCAGGCTACATAGCCCATCAGACCTGCACTTCCATTCAGTAAGTCAGGGCTAATCTGTACTCGGCCGCAATTACTCTTTTATGCCCAATTCTTTGTAGCCCTCGACTCTCTGACGGGTCAAAATCCACTGACACCCACTCGCACCCCCCAAACATTTCAGTGCTTTGGCCTCCCCAACTGTCTGGTCCCAACCGTCACTACCCTCTGAGAGAAGGAAACACTCCCACACATATACCTTGGCCTATTGAAATGGATAGAAGATATGAACACAGCGTAAAGTGACTGGCCCTGATATCATGGCAGTATTTGATTGAGCGAGATGTCAAGGAGACTGAACAAAATTTAACTTAATGGGAATTAGTTGTAAACTCCCCACTGGTTGAATCATTCAGAACACAATGGGGCTGGTGGACATCAATCCTCCCAGTCCCTGGATATCCCTGTGGGCAATCCTCAGTGTAGCTTCTTCGGCATAAACATCTTCAGCTGCGTCATCAATGTCTTCCCCTCTGTCATACGATCAGAGGTGGGATGTTCTGTGAAGATTATACAGTATTTAGAACAATGAGTCACCTCCTAACGCACTCAGGTATCAAATCTGGACAACATTCAAGCTTGTGCTGCTAACGTAAAGGTAATATTGATCAAAACACTGCTGGACATTAAATATTTCCATGGTTAAAAGAAAGAGGAACTCCTTCAGCAACTCTAGCTGGTTTCACAGTAATATAAGAAAGCCATTCCACCCATCCGATCTGTTGGATAACAAGAGGCGCAATGCGTTCACTCACTCCTGCCTGTTACACAAGAAGACAATTTTAAAAATGACAGTAGATGTTGGAATACAAAATACACACGCAGGAAGCTGGAAGAACAAAATAAGCAAGGCAGCATCAAGACTTGAGAAGTGAACGCCTTGGATATAACCATTCATCAGGACTGTGGATGGGAGTAAGGGAGTCTATAGATAAAGTGGCGGGTGAGGGAGGAGGAGGCAGAGTGACGAGGTGGGGGATAAGTGAACACAGATCAAGGGTATCAGCGGGTTGGTGATGGGATGGCTGAGTCCAGTTGGTAGATTGGTAGAGGAATGGAATGGAGGGGAGTGTCTGGGAAGGGAGTCGGGGAATTGGAAGGGAGGTTATTTGCAATTGGAGAATTCAATGTTGAGTCCCCGGGGTGTAGGCTACACAGGAGACAGATGAGATCTTGTTCTTCCAAATCATGGTTTGGTTCATTGGGGCAATGGAGGACGCCAAGGATGGCCATATTGGAAAGGGACTGGGAAAGAGAATTGAAATAGGAGTAATTTAGCTAGGATGACTACTACATTTTAAAACAGACAAAAACTTTATTCATAAAATTGCACAATGAAACACAAAGAACAGAATAAAGAATCACGACAGAATTCAACCTAATTCAACTAGAATTAATTATGCTGTTCCGAGCATACACAACTGTCCCAATAATCAAACTCCCAATAAAAACCAGTACAAATGTAACAAATACTTCCAGGTTGAAAATGAAGGTCAGAAACGAGAGAGAGATTCCACACAGCTCCCAGATGAACTTCCTAGTTCAAAACTCAACTGAAAACTGCTCAGCTCAATTCAGCTCAACAAGTTCAGCTAAAACAGCTCACCACTCTCCGTTCATTATACTGGTCACTTATAAAGCATGACCACTTTGGCCTGAAGTCTCATCTGTTTCCATATAAAGAAAAGGCCTCTAAAAGTCCTTTTCATCTCTGTACCAAACCAGACTGATAGGAGCTTGGCCCCGTTTTATTGTCCCTGCGAAATAAAACCAAGGATAGAGTCTCCTTGAGCCAAGGAACAGCTTTTTGACAAATAAGGGACTTGCTTTGTGACATGTCTCCCCCCACTAAAAAAAAAGAACCATCAATGCTAAAAGATAGCTGCATTTTTAACCCTTCAAACCGAGTTAGTAGTCTCAAAACAGACAGATACACTATGCTAACTGTAAACATTCAAACATGCACAAACCCTTTCAAATTCAGGCCGTGGTATACCCACCACCAAACACCTCCGTATTTCATTCGCGTCTCAATAACTCATCAGCTTTCACGCTTTCGCGACCTTCCACATGCACAATTGTCAGATTGAATGGCCGCAACAACAAGCTCCATCTAAACAATCTGGCATTTTTGTCCTTAGTTTTTCCCACAAATGTATTATGATCAGTGTATACGATTGTCTCAGATGCATTGCTGGTAATATAAACACAGTTATGGTGTAATGCCAACACTAACTTTAAAGTCTTTTTCTCCACCATTGAACATTTCTGTTGATGAACGTTCGACTTCCCAGAATAATACCCGATGGGTCTTTCTATTCCCCCATCATCCTCCTGCAGGAACACCGGACTAATACCCACATCACTGGCAACGATAGCCACCTTGATAGGCTTCGTGTAATCTAATGTAGCTCATACTGCGGGCAGTGTTAACACAGTCTTTAGGTTGTAAAATGCCTTTTGACAGTCCTGTGTCCACTGAGAGTTCTTGCCCTTGACAATTTGGTGTGTGGAGACGCCGCACTGCTTAAAGTTTGGCACAAACTTTCGGTAAAATCCAGTCAATCCCATGAACCGTAGTACTGCATATTTATTTTTGTCGACGGTGTGAAACATTCCCCAACTACTTTCATTTTCGTATCTCATGGGGCCATTTGTCCATGTCCAATAACGTGACCCAGGGACGTGACTTGGGCTTTCTCAAATTCACTTTTATCTAAGTTTACCACCAAGCCTGCCTTCTGAGGTTGATCGCACAAGTCTGATAAATGCTCTAAATGTTCCTTCAATGAGTGACTAAAAATCATCAGGTCATCAACGTAGACCACACAGTTGGGTAATCAGGCAATGACCTTATTATCAGTCTCTGAAATGTGGCTGGATCGTTTTTCATACAAGATGCCACAATTTGAACTATCCATTTGGCGTTATGAAAGCCGAAATTGCCTTTGCTTTTTCTGACAGAGGTCCGTACCAGTAGCCTCTGAGCAAATCTAACTTAGAAATGTAAGTAGCTTCTCCCACTTTTTCGACACCGTTCTCCAAACATGGAATTGGATCTGCATCAGTCTTTGTAACGGCATTGACGTTGTGATAGTCCACACATGACCGTTGGGTACCATCTGGCTTTGGTACCATGACTATATGTGAACTCCAGTCACTGTAACTCACTTCGATTATGACATATTGGAGTGTGCGCTCTATCTCCTTCTGAACCTGTGCCAATTCTGGAGAGTCATGCCCATAAGGATGTTGCTTAATCAGAACAGCATCTCCTGTGTCTACATCATGCACAATTATGTTCGTACTTCCCAGTTTATTGCAGCATATCTCTCCACAAGATAATAAAAACTCTTTCAGGTCACTTTTCTTTTCTTGTGTAAGGTAACTCAATAATTAATCCCAATTTTTGACAACGTCCTCATTCTCCAATTTGATTTGAGGAATGTCCAATTCAGAATCCTCTGAACTTGGTTCTTCCTTCTGTGCTGTAATCATTAACACCTTCTCCTCTTGCATTCCTTCCCTATCAAAATACCTTTTGAGCGTATTCACATGACACACTCCGTGAGATCTCATCCTGTCTGGAGTCCGTATCAAATAGTTCACCTCATTCAATTTCTTCCCAATTTGATAAGGTACGCCAAAACTTGCTTTTCAAGGTCCAACTGTTACTGAAAGTAACACCAATACTTTACTCCCAATTGCAAAATTGCCAATTTATGATTTCTGATCCACTTCCTTTTTCATTCTATGCTGCAATACTTTTAAATGCTGTCTACCCAACTCTCCAGCTCTATTTAATCGTTCCCTAAAATTTGACACATCATCCAAATGGATGGTCTCTGAATTCTGACCTATTAATTTCTCCTTAACCAATGTTAATGGTCCTTTTACATTATGCCCACAAATAAATTTAAGTAGACTGAATTTGGTCGATTCATCCTGTGCATCTGTGATCACAAATAGTTCAAAAGGAATTTCCTTATCACAATCATCTGGATAATCCTGACCATAAAACCTCAACATGGTCTTCATTGTTTGATGCCATCTCTCTCATGCTCCCTGTGATCCCAAATAGTACGCAGTAAATTTGAATTGCTTTATTCCCAAGTTATCCATCATCTCCTTGAATAGTTCGGATGTGAGGTTTGATCTGTCTGGATCTCTATTGGTAGTCCGTACCTAGTAAAAAAATAAGCATTTTTCTACAACTCTTTTAGCTGTGATGCTGCATAATGGGTCTGCCCCTGGAAATCTAGTCGACACATTCATTATTGTTAATAAATACTTATTTCCACTTTTTGTTTGAGGTAGGGGCCTACACTGTCTATCAAGACTCTTGCGAAAGGTTCCTCAAATGTTGGAATAGGTATTAAAGTTGCAGGTTTATTACTGCCTGTGTGACATGTTTGAGACATCTGGCAAAATTCAACTACATCTTTGTGTAGTCCAGGCCAGTGAAAGTATCTTTGTATTCCAGCCTGTAATGTCCTAACCCGAAATGATCTCCAAGTGGTAGGTCACGTGCCACTCGCAGCGCCTCCTTTCTAAACCCAACAGGAAAAACAATTTGAAGAATTTCTGTCCATGCCTGATCTGCCACAATGTGCGCTGATCTCCATATCCACATTAAGACATCATTTAAGTAATAACACACAGAAATGCATTCATTCTCTTTCTTGCTAAATGTCTTTTGATATAACTTTTGTAACTCCTCATCTTTTTGCTGCAATTCAATCACCTTAGCAGAGCTAAAATACTTTCATGTTTTCATACTTGCTCCTTCTGTTCCACTTACCTGGTCAAAAAGAAACTTTCGGATAACTCTATGTCAGCTTCCTTATCTCTGCCTTTATCCTGCTTCAACCAGTGCATCTGTGATCTGCTGATGACGTAATCAGGGAAAATTCCTGGATAAACATTCTCCAGGTCTTCAGTTGCCTGCATCTTCACTGACTTTTCAACTAGAGTAGGCAGCACGCCTACCAGTGAATCAGCTATATTATTTGCAAGGACAATTTTTATTCCTGGAGCTGAGAGTTAGGGGTCCAGTACTCCTACCACACATTCTCCGCTCTTCTCTGGACTTCGTCGCCTCACTTTACATACCTGAGCACTTTTTGCCTCACTATGAATTCCTGTTCCCAGCACATTTTCTGGCAATCGTCTCTCAAGAGTTCATAAAGCCTCACCCCTCAGCATTACAGACTGAAAATATTCTGTGTCAATTAATGTTGGAACCTCCTTACCAATTACCCTTCCATGTAGATTTTTTTACGCAGATTTAGCATGTCCACTGATCATCTTGTACACTCTGAGGCAGTTGTCTAACTCCCCCTATGCTTTTTGTTACTAGTTCAACGAAACTTCCAGGCTTGTCTTGTTATCCTACAGCTGGATTTCTCCCAGCTCACCAACACTGTGAATTTGTGTGGCCCACTTTATTACAATGAAAACACCATAGCATTTAAACTTCTTTGTCCCCTCAAGGTTTTATTTATTACCGTGGTAACTTATCCTTACGTTCTACACTGTGATCTACATTTCCCTTTGCACATGAGGATATCTCCTTGCTCCAATTTCTGTCCCTCAGAGACCAGAACTGGTTCTGGAAAGCAAATCAAGTTTATGGACCAGTTCATAATCATCAGCCATTTCAGCAGCTAACCTTGTTGTTTGCACTCTCTGCTCTTCCACCTGAGTTTGCACTACTTCAGGTAGTGAATTTTTGAATTCCTCCAAATACTAACCTCTCTAAGGGCATTAAAGCTTTGCCTGAATTTTAAAGCTCTTATCCAACAATCGAAATTAGTCTGTTTGATCCTTAGACACTCAGTGGAGGTTTGACCAGGATCCTCATTAGATTCCTGAAAGGTTGCCTATGTTGACTTAATGTTTTTTTTAATCTCTTCCGACTCCCTAGATACCTCCTCTGATCGGGATGTGAATACCTCACCAGTCCTACCTACAAGTTTCGTTTGGATCAACAAAACCCACATTGCCTCTGGTCACTGCATTTGTTGAGCCAACTTTTCAAATGAGACGAAATGGTCATCACATTCATCTCATCAAGTTGAAGCAATGCTTGAACATACTCAAACAAATTCTCACTAAGCTTTTAGCTACCAGGGGTTGCTCATCCACACTCTCTGCCTTACTAAGCCCACCCTCAGTCATTATCTCCAGTGTTTAACACTGACTTCCCTTTTTAAGTGTCAGTTTTTGCTCTTCAAAAGCTCTCTCTTTCTTTCTCCCATGCTGCTTTCTCTTTTGCCATTCTTTCTTTTTTTTTACTCTCTGTTCTGCTGCTCTCTCTTTTCCCCCTTCTTCTGCATTTTATTGAAAGTCAAATGTTTCATTTTGGCTGCCCTTTCCTTACGTCTCGCCGCTAACTCAAGATGTTTCATTTGCAACTGAATTCTTCCCATCTCTATAGATTCTGATGGTTTCTCCAGCAAGTTTAATTGACGAGCTACTGCTGTAATTTCCTCTCCTTTCCTCACAGAAGCAATCAGTTCCAATTGCAAATTGGCCTTATTCACTTTTCATAAAATATCCAAAGTCACTGCATGCACACCGAGGAAACGATTGGCGACTGAAATAGCCATTACTATTCGAAGCTTTGTCAACCCAGTCAAACGAATACCCGAACTAAAGACATTAGCACCTCCCACTCGTTGAATATCCAGCAATGAGCCCCCAGTCTGTTATGGACGAGATTAGACCACTCAAAACATTCTTAAGCAAGCAGCACAGAGCATAACTTTGCAGTTTGATTTGGTAATTGCCCAATGAAAATTACCCGGAGTAATTTAGCTAGGGTGACTACGAGATTTTAAATCAGAGAAAAACATTATTCACAAAATTATACAATGAAACACAATGAACAGAATAAAGAACCCCTACAGAATTCAACTTATCCACCTAGACTTAATCCTGGCACCGTTTTATTGACCCTCTGAAAAACATTAAGGACAGAGTCTACTTGAGCTAATGAACAGCTTTTAGCAAAAAAGAAGGATTGGTTTGTGACAGAGAAGACAGGCTAGAGTTCTATATGGAGGTCAGAAGCTGGTGGGAATGGCTCATACTATCAGAGTGTGGCTGATGACAGATTTGTGAACAACATGACGTTCAATGCAGGGTCACACACCAACTGTACATCCAGACGGTGAGAGTTCATTCAGAACTTGGAGCTCTTTCTCTCTCAACCAACATGGGGGCTCCATAGAGCTCTGTAAATTATCATAGAGTCATAGAATCATATAGCACGGAGACAGGCCATTAGCACAAACTCGTTCATGCTGATCAAAATGTCCATCCATGCTAACCCCATTTCCCTGCGCTTGGTCCATATCCTTCTAAACATTTTCTATCTATATATTTGTCCAAATGTGAAGACACATATCATGGAAAACATGGTATATCTAATGCTATCCGTGTTTTGTTTTGGAAATAATGAGTGTTGATTGATAACATTCCAGTGTTAATGCAATCACGTTTTTATTCTTTTTGTAGCGTTATAGACTAAACACTTGTTTCCTTCACACTCTCCTCATGGTACCATCACTGCAGGAATTAGTCTGGTGAAACGCCATTACACTGTCTCTCTGTAGCAAGGAGATCATTGATTGTAAATGAACGAAAATACTGTCTCGTCAAATATAGATAACAGAAATAGCAAAGAAGTTCGCCATGGTTGAAGAGATTAATAAATGGATAGAGATGAAGAAACTTACCAGGAACACCAACAATAGCGAGGATAGGGTAGTAACCCGCCTGGATAATCATCAGTGCACCCCATATCCGATATGGTAATGTTGACCAAGACCGGAAAAAATAGTAAAGACCCAAGGATAAACCCCTGTCCATTGTTGCAGCATTCCAGTCTAATGTTCTCAGATTCTGATCCATTAATGGATCATTCCAAACTATTCTCAGATGTTTAAATCTCCTTTTTCTGTCTCTGCAGCTGCTGATCCCTTTGAGCTTTGGAGTTGGTACATCTGCTGCTACAATGGCATAAACCATTGCAAGAGGCCCCTTACTAATAGGAGACGGAAACATCCAGTGACACAACTGTGATCCATGGAGACTGGCATCAATCACAGTCACTGAACAAACAGCTCCATTTAACCCCTTTCAGTATGGTCCCTTCAGTTCACAAAAACTACTGGACTGGATTGAATGTTGGCACCTTTGGCTATTGATCACATTTCCCATCACCCATTGCTCTCGTGAAGTTTGTGGAGAGGGAGAATGATGCATGTTTTCTTATCGCAGGCTAGATGACTCTGATGCGTTGTCCGTTTGCAATACTGTAACTGGCTGAACCTCCCACCATCACCACCCTCAAAAACCACAATCTACATGCTGTTACCGTGCACATCTCTCCTCGACTGGAACAGGTACCAGCTAATATACTTACAGTGGATATATTTGCACTCCAATACATAGGAAATGTGAATTTGCCTGGGTATTCCTTTAATTGATTTAATAAGGCAATTTTGTATCTTCAACTCTCAATGTGCTTTACCATTTTTTTAAAATATAAACTCACAACCACCTTAACACACTTTATTAAGCACAAGTTTCTTCACTTTCTCCTCATGGTAGCATCATGCCACGATTTAGTCTGATGAAACCCCGTTGGACTGAATCGCTGATAAGATCATTATTTATGAAGCTGATTCAGCCTGTACACAATACACCTCACAGTCTATCAACAAAACACTATTACTGGGAAAGATACATTTACTCTGATACTTTAATCATTTGGCATGAAGAGCCACATATCATTTAATTCCTGCTACGTAAAAGTTCTGTTTGTGACATATGACCAAACATATCCAGGTCTGTTTCAACAACA